>NC_142940.1:63662592-63725092 GCF_046866305.1 Octopus bimaculoides
CAGCAAAACCAATTAATAATTATTAATTAATTTAATTAGTGAACAGACAAAAATACAAAAGCAATGTAATTACGATAATACTTGTCCTCACACATAAAAATATAGCAAATAGTGAACTGTTTGACTAGTTTAGAAGAAGAAAAAAACATTGCTTTAACTGTTCAGCTTTTCAGATTCCAGTGCACCTAGAATGCCTCCCAGATGTGGTATTTATAACAAAGATGGCAGATGTATGCAAGTGCTCTGGTAAATTTTCTGCATGCAAGAGGAGGAATTTTAATGACTCTCTCTCTCTCCCTCTCTCTCGGAGAACCTACAAAAAGTGGTTTTCCTAACTACACATCAATAGCTGATTGGTTGTCCAAATATTTTACAGTATGCTGAAGCAAAACTGATCCAGTTACAATTAACAAGTCTAACGAGTTTCATAATTTATCACTAGTCAAAAAGGGAGGCAGTACCCGCTATCTCTTACAGGGCCTCTGAGACTTGGAGAAGGGGGGGGGGGATATTGTCATACCCTAACAACTCTGTTGCCTCAATAAAAATATAAAAGTTTTATACGAGAACTCTTTCTCCATTTTACATTCTAACCTGGATAATTTTCGAAAATGTGGACATATGATTTAGATTAACTAAGCATTCTTACAATTCTCACACCATTCCATAGACATACAGATATATAAATACAGATATATAGAGAGATATAGGTAGAGAGATATAGGCAGAGAGAAACAAAGATATACGACAGGTTTCTTTCAGCTTCCATCTGCCAAATCCTCTGATAAGGCTTTGGTTGGCCCAAGGGTTAGGGTTAGGTACTTACCCAAAGTACCATGCAGTGGAACTGAACTCAGAACCATGTGGCTGGGATGTAAACTTCTTACCAATCAATCATACTGTATGTATGATTCCAAATGTTATTAGAAGATTCTTAGAACCAAAAGCTGATGAGAAAGGATGGATAAAGATGGGGAGTAGAATCAATGAGATCAAAAGTGGTTCATTTATGCAAAACCACTCGTACCAAATATAAAACAAATAGCTTGAACTGAAAAGATATTACAAAATAGCTACAAATGTCATGGAAACAACTTCATAAATCTTGCACAAGTATTAATCACAATGCAGAGGTTACACAGTGCTGTAACTCATTCATCAAAGTGTTTACGTAGAAACACTGATATACAAATCTCGAAACACACGGGGAATGTACTAATTAGACATTATGCCTTCATGCAATCCAGTGGAAGACCTGATACTGATTCCCAGCTCTAACTCTTTCACTTATATTGCTAATGGCCTTCAAAAAACATCAATCTATCTATTTACCAATCTCTCGCTATCTATCTATTTATCTATATATCTATATATCTATCTATCTATATCTAGCTGTATCTATCTATCAATCTATATATCTATCTATCTATCTATATCTATCTCAGGTAATAGATTAACTAATTAAAATCATACTCAATTCTCACCAACATT
Source organism: Octopus bimaculoides (assembly GCF_046866305.1). Taxonomy (NCBI): domain Eukaryota; kingdom Metazoa; phylum Mollusca; class Cephalopoda; order Octopoda; family Octopodidae; genus Octopus; species Octopus bimaculoides. The sequence goes on from NC_142940.1 coordinate 63,664,084, forward strand.
AAGTACACTAACTGAATGCATTAGATTAAGAAAGTAACTTCAGAACACAATTGCAGGTTCAATAAAGTTGTGCTTATACTGTGCTTTTAGATTGTTACATTGTCTCTCATTAAACTAGTAACAAGGATTTTAGTAAGAATATACGCAGGAACAGGAACTTTGGCTGCTTTTCAAAGCCTAGTGATGATCTAATGCCACTAACATTGCATCACTGCGTAATCCTTCTTCTCGGTGAATTGCATCTTCAATTAGTCTTACCAACATTTGTGGTGTAATCAAAAAGATTTATGCTACAGCTTGGCCCTTCAATAAAAGGAAGTTTAAAGATCAATTATATTCCACCTGCAAATTTACAAACACACCAAGAAAAATTGTCAGTTTAATTAAATGGCAATTAGCACCTGTCTGTTAGGAGAACGAAGCCTGAATGAGGGCAGCATCCAATCCAAGCCAAATTTTTTCCCTTCAGTGGTAAAAGTTTTGCAAAGTTAGAGAGAAGCATTAGACCAACTTTATGAATCATCGAGAGGAAGAAAGAAACTGACACATTAAAAAAAATAAATTAACATTAAAATATTCATAATGTAGTAAGATGAAGCGAGTTTTAATCTTTTTTTTTCATCACTTATCATTCTAATCAACATCTCAAGCAGAATGGGAAGAGAATGTTGGAATATTTGGCTTCAGCTTAAATTCCTACAGAAAAATAGTTTTAATTTCATTTTCCAGGCAGAGTTAAATGTGACATGATGAAAAATAGAGAATCATTTGAAACCAAATCTGTAAATATTTCCCCAAGAACCCTTTATGACTTGCAGATTAGATCCATAAAGTACTCGACTGTATGGTTAGGTTTCAAGTATGTTATTACTTAATAGTAATGGGTTACATTTTTAAATGCCTGTTAAATAACCAACAATAACTCCTTTCAGTATATATATTGTAACAAATTCTTTAGATGTCTTGTTCACGTATGTTGTTTATACACCTACACAACACTTACAGAGAAATTTGTATTAGAATATTTCACACAACAATATTGATTCATTAACATTTAAACTTGCGACATGATCTTGAATCAATATAAGCATATACATATATATGAAGAAGAAAAAAAAAACAGTAATGGGCATAATGTAATACTGTACGAAGAAAGAAATTCTGTAGTACCTAAGTAAAAAGGATATATATATATATATATATATACACACATTTTTTTGTTTGTTTCAGCCATTCGACTGTGGCCATGCTGGAGCACCGCCTTAGAGGGTTTTAGTCAAGCAAATCGACCCTAGTATTTATTCTTTCTAAGCCTAGTACTTAATCTATCAGTTTCTTTTGTCGAACCACTACATTACGGGGACGTAAACACACCAGCATCGGTTGTCAAGCGATGTTGTGGGAACAAACACAGACACACAAACATACACACACACAGATATATTGACAGACCACTTCCAGAATCTTGCCATGGAGTATGACAGGTACTTTTTCTGAGGATGGGATGTCAACATATGTAATCTTTCTGTTGGAGGCATTAGTTTTACACACACACACGCACACACGCGCGCACACGCACACGCACACGCACACGCACACGCACACACACACACACACACACACCCAGCAGCTGACTGGACAACCAATAGTTGTCACCAATTATTGTAGTAAAGTTGTCAGTAAAGTTGAGGTTGACGACAGTGAACTCACATGCAACTGTGACAGCCAGGAAATGCAAGAGAATGCTCTGTGATCCAATGATACAGTTCAGCGATTCTCAACCCTTTTTCGCCTATGGACTGCTTTTTATTCCGATTTTACTCTGCTGGATCTTCATCGCCATTCAATGTCTATAAAAACAACCTTACTGCATTTTTATAACAAAATATTTTTAGGAAATGTATAAAAAAATTAAAATATTTTGTACATTGTAGAAGTATTATAACCAATTTACTGTGCATAAATTTTAACAACAAAATCTTATATGGTCCCTGATCTAGTTGAAAACTGTTAGACATAGAACCCAGCCCTACCAGACATCTGAGCAAATTTCAAAGGGGACAGGTTTCTCACCATAACCGTGAACCTTTGCTCACAGAGAATTGCGATGTGCTCAAACGAGAGTCCGCTTTCTAAGTAACCTTTGTGCAATCACAACAACTCAGTGCACTACAAACGACAAATTCAAAAGCTTGCTCCAAAGTTCACAAAGCAAGTCTTGAGGAAGAAATTCTGTGTGCCAGACACAAATGATCACACGTTGCTGATGAGATCTAACAAGGCTGAAAACCAGTCAGAGGCTGTCACCAGTTCACTTTTATAAGATAAGAACTAATCTTTTGTACATTAGCTTTCATTGAAAGTTTTCATCTGTTACATATGTGAGACTATGTGTTTTTACCATGCAGAACACTCTCCTAATACCAATGCCAATATTTATAATCGCCATTACTTTCCTTTCATATACACACACACACACACACACACATAATGATTATCTTTTAAGTCTTATGCTTCGCTGAGATCTAACAAGATCAAAACATGTCTTTTGCTTTCACAAGTGAGCTTTAAAAAACATGACCCATCCTTAAGTGCATTGTCAATTTTCCAGAAGTTTCAATTAACTGATATTATAATTATTTCTCAGGTTTGTTGTGTTTAGATTTTAAACATCTCTAGAAAGATTTTTATTTTTGATTGCAAAGATAATTATTAAGTTAATCAAAGTTTTTTTTAACACAGTATATCATTGGTAGTTATTTTAATGATGCCTCCCACCAACGAGAATGAAAAACACAGCCAATCACAACAGTATTTGAACTTGTATATAAAACATTAACAGATAGGTGTGGCTTTATGGTAAGAAGTTTGCTTCCCAGCCACATGGTTCCAAGTTCAGTCCCATGGCTTGGGACATTGGGCAAGTGTCTTCTACTATAGCCTTTTAGTCTGTCAAAAGATCTTGTCTTGCAAGTTATGAAACAACTTCACTAGCGCTGGGGACACAAAAGAACACCCCGTACACACTGTAAAGGGGTTGGCATTGGGAAGGGCATTCAGCTTTATAAAAAATCTTTCCAAAGCAGATATTGGTGCTCACACAGTTCTTTGGTTCATCGAGTCCTGTCAGCAAGATAATCATCGTCACAATTTAGCAGATGTTAAATGGTGATGATGATGATGATGATGATGATGATTATCAACACCCTTGTCATTAAGATGGTGGACTGGCAGAATTGCTTCAGTGACAAACAAATGTCTTTTAGTAATTGTTTCAGCTCTTTGCATTCTGCTTAAATCATGCCAAATCAATGCTATCTTCCACCCTTTCAGTAGAATAAAGTACTAGTGAAGCAGCAGGGACCATATATATATACTACACAACTATTTCTTCCCCAATGAATTTCTAACCTTGAGCCAAAGTAAGAATTATCATTATAATCATGATCGTTATTAAAGGGGTGAGCTGAGGGTGGCGAGCTGGCAGAATCATTAGCATGCTGGGCGAAATGCTTAGCAATTCTTCACCTGTCGCTACACTGAGTTCAAATTCCACCAAGGCCGACTTTGCTTTTCATCTTTTCATGGTCAATAAATTAAGTACCAGTTGCGTACTGGAGTCGATCTCATCGACTGGCCCCCTCCCCCAAAATTTCAGGCCATGTGCCTATAGTAGAAAGGATTATTATTATTATTATTATTATTATCATTATTATTATTATTATTATTAAGGCGGAGAGCTGGCAGAATCGTTAGCACACTGGACGAAATGCTTGGCAGTATTTTGCCTGCTGCTACATCCTGGGTTCAAATTCCACCAAGGTCAAGTTTGCCTTTTATCCTTTTGGGAGTCGATAAATTGGGTTCCAGTTGAGTACTGGGGGTCGGGGGTGTCGATGTAATTGACTGGCCTCCTCCCCAAAAATTTCAGGCCTTGTGCCTATAATAGAAAAGATTATTAAGGTGGTGATCTGGCAAAATTGTTAGCATGATGGACAAGGTACTCAGCAGCATTTCTACAGGCTCTTTATGTTCTGAGTTCAAATGCCACCGAGGTTGACTTTGCTTTTCATCCTTTCAGAGTTCGATAAAATAAGTACCAATTGAGCACTGGGGTCGATGTAATCAACTTCACCCCCACCATTCAAAATTACTGGCCTTGTGCTAAATTTAGAAAGAATTATTATTAACACAACCCTAATGTTCTCATAGTACATCACTGTGAACATCTGAGAAATTAATTTATAAAATTTTTTACAGACGAACATAAAAGTACAAATTGTTCACAGGAAAGCAAAGAAACAGGATGCTGGATTATTCTGTCCCATCCCAGAATGTAACAAGGTGTGAGAGAGAGAGAGAGAGATCCGATTAAGCTTCCTGTGATACAAAAACTAATAAGAAATCACTATTTCGTAAGCTTCTGGCTACCTGACTTCGATTCCCAGCAACAATCATTCCTCCACCCACTCAAAAATCTGAGGACTTGCACTTATGTAAGCATTCTCCAGTTAAGTGGGCGCAAAGGGTGGGCGGGACAGGAGAAAGATATCGGTGTGAAACATTTCAAGAGCAAATAAAGGAGAAGGAACACGGTATGGCGAAATCAGTAGAGTTCCGGATGAAATGATTTGTATTTGCTTATGTAGTTCCGAGTTCAAATCCTCACCGAGTCTACTTTGCCATTCATTCTTCTTTGATCAATAAAATACGTGACAATCGAGTATTTGAGTGCACTGGTGTAGGCGGTGCCCCAGTATGGCCGCAGCGAAAGGACAAATCAGTAAAAGACATCTATCTATATCTATGATTATATATACATATATATATATACATATATATATATATATATATATATATATATATATATATATATATATATGTGTATATATATATATATATAATTATACCTTGGTCAGTACCCGCATCAACGAACGTATTAAACAGGTTAACTTCGCCACAATCAAAATTATCATGATATCACTCAAATAATCCTAACATATGTATAATTTATATAAATAGCATTGTAGTTTATTGATTTCCCTGTATTGTATTACCCTTGTGGCAAACAAATTATTATAAATGTTTAAATCGTTTAGAGACGTTTTGCCGGGAAACCGAATGTCTAACACACACACACACACACACACACACAAAACCGTTTAAGGCGTGTGAAAAAGACCCCTAACGTAATGTTAAGTGACATCAGTATTACCAATTCCATTTTTTATAGTAACCAACGAGGGAGATAAGCGAGTGGTTATTTGACCTGCTAAAAATAGCCGCTAAATCTCTAGCAAATTACACTGTACCGTCTTAAATAAAGATGTATTGATTAATGTCAGCTCTGACGATAATAATAAATTAAAAACACATTGGTCATTGCTTGATAGCCTTTGATCAAAGGTCTGCTAAATTAGCGCTGGCTTGAGGCTAAAGTGAAAAACAAAATTCCTTTTTAACAACCTCGGATTTGTAAATTATAAAAGTAGAAACAGGATTAGAAAATATGAACAACCTTCGCTAAAATTAAGTAAATATTGAAAACGAATACATCCCTTCTCATTTTGGTTATATATTACCCTAACAGTTTCATCTTTCCTAGTTATCTACAATGGCTTTGTGACAAAGGAATTATTATTATTATTCCTTATTTTATTTCGCATTTCTGTTGATATACATTCGCTTGGGACGCACCTCCGTGTTTACAGTCTGTAGAAATAACGTTGACAATCTATTTGTTTTGTAGTCGGAAACCAGGCCTGCTCGAGCAGAACGATGATCAAATGTATTCCATTCCAGTCGTGAACATCTCAACCTTTTGAATGTCTAGGAATACATGTATGCGTCCAGTCTTATTTTTTAAAACTGGATGTGAGGGTTGGGGTGGGGACAGAAACTCACTGCTTTACAGTAAAACAAAGAAGAAATTGATAAAACAAATACCAGAAGAAAAAAAGAAAACAAAACAATAAGGAGGTTAGGGGTATATTCGAAAAGAAATTATAATTATAGATAAACAGAGTCTGCAGATAAATTCGGCTTGAATTCTTTGTAAGGAACATCTCACTTCCATTTTCGCCAAAATATGAGATTCGAACGTCACATGCGATCTTATTTCTCCGCTCTGAGCCAACTATAGAACCACCACGATGGTGTTAGACTTGCTAGAAATAACAGCCAAATCCCCTTCAAATCACACCTTTTCGTGTTCAAATAAAAGATACAATAGATAATGTAGTTCCTGATATATAAATAGAATTAAAAAAAAGATGAGATGGTCACGACTAGAAAGCCTTTATTCACAGATTCACTGCGCTTGGATCAGAGCTGACAACGTTAGAAATATTTGTACTAATATCAGAAATCATCATTATTATGAAATTCAAATCCCACGAGTTCAACTTCACCTGTCATTTTTCTAGGATCGATAAAATAAAGAACAAGTGACTGCCGAGGGAGATTAAATCGATTATTCTCTGCCCACAAAATGATAGGCCTACATTAGAAATTATTATTATTATTATTAATACGTTCCGTGTTCAAATTCCACCGAAGTCGATTTCACCTCTCATCCGGGGTCGACAAAATAGGTACCAGTTGAACACTGAAGTCATGTAATCGACTTTACCTTCCCCCTCTACCAAATTTTGGACCAGCATTATCATTACCATTATTATTATTATTATTATTATTGTCATCATGATTGATTAAATTCAATCTTACTATGTTCGACTTTGCCTTCCATGTAAGGTCGATAAGATAAGTACCAGTCATATACTGGTATTATTAGAATTCAATTGGCTATTCATCCCTCCGTCCGTCCCTCCATCCATCCTCTAAAAATATGAGAAGAACTAATTGCCTTTGTAGTTAAGGAGGATGCAGGTAAGGTTACAGCAGTAAATTCTCATCGACCTTACTTCGCAACTCGACTCAAATTCCCAGTTGGAACAATTTAACCGAACCGCATCCGAAAAAGAGCCATCATCTAGGAAAGCCTCTATGCGGTCGTTCAACCTGCTAGAAACAACAGGCGAATTTATCAAGTACCTAACATCTTTGAAAAATAGAAATTTAATAAAATAAAAAAGAAAAAAGGCTGCACTGCATAGTAATCTATGAGGGACAGACAGGACATGCTTGTCCACAAGACGGTAGGTGTGTTTCATCAGATGAGCAGGGAATAAACAACAAACGTCGTTTTCGTCTCTTTAATTGCAAAGAGTAAAGCATGCAGGTCACAACACTCCGAGAAGAAAAAGAAAATATAAAAACCAGACTTATTATTTATGTTAATGTAAGCTTTAAAAAAATGTTTTCATTCATAGGTTGTGATTTCGAATCCCGCTCCAGGCGTTTCCTGTGTGGTTTTATTATAAATTGAAATAAATTCCATGCAAAATGACAAGATGCCTCGCACAAATTCATTCCTCCTCCTTCTTCTGTATATAAAACTTGGTGATTTTTACAAGATTACTAAGAGGAAACCCTACCTATCTAGCTAAAATTTAGAGACTTTGTCTCTGTTTTTACCTCAGGGTCGCCCCCCCCCCCCCCCCAATGCCTCAGCAGACATCTAAAAACAAACAACAGTAACTAACTTGACTAATTATGGATATGTCTAGGACTACATTATCTGTGTCCTTTACGTAAGACGGAATATGGAGATTGTGACTACTATTTCTAGCAGATTTGTTGACGACTCGAGGTCCCCCCCCCCGCAGCTATCACTACTATCGATCAACCACCGGGATAGGAAGCCAACTCTACGGCAGCTAAACACTCCCACCAAAACTCTCTCCGGCAGCTGAATAAACCTTTAGACATAGAGATGAGGCACACAAACTGATGTGACCGGATGAGCGACGCCAACGAAACGCCTGGAGCAGAAATGGAACCACGAACCTTCAACCTTTTTATTCCAACACCTTTAAAACCATGCGACCATTTCGAAGGAGGTCTCCCCTCCTTATATAAACAGAATTCTTGCATCTTTTTCTTTTTTTCTTTTCTTTATATAAATAAGAGATATTATGATAAAAATTCCAAAGAAACTTACCGAACTTCACATGTCCAAAGTGTACGAATTTATTGAGTATCACAGTTAAGATTAATCCGAGAACTCGCGAGTTGTAATAGGTAATATATATCGTCCACACCATCACTGCACATAAAGCAATTAATAACCAGTAAAGCGAAGACTGGGGTAGTTCTTCTTCGATTCGATCGAAGAGAGACGTATTCGCACTAGACATCATGTTTGATCACATAAAAAGGTGACACAAGATAATGAAGAGATGTTGTGTTTACTGTCTTCTTCTTCCTTCAGCTTAACAAATATAGAAGGAATTCCGTAATTAAATCTCAAAGAAATCCAAATTTCATTACTTCGAACACAATTTTTTTGTTTTTGTTGCTATATTTTGAAAGTGTTTATTTACTTGTAGATGTAATAGAATTCGTAAAATTACTAGGGTAACTTATTTTTCAAATATATATATGTATGTATGTATATGTATGTGTGTGTTATTTATTGTTAGGTAAAGTAGCAAATCAAAAATAAAAGACAACACAAAGAATTTTAAATAGTTATTAAATACAGGGACACAGGTTAGAAAAGAAATAACATTAAAATACTCTAGTAGCAAGCAAACAAGAACACACAAACAAGGTACATAAACCTAATGGTATATAATAATAATAATATGTATGTATATTTCATGTATGTATATTTCATGTATGTATATTTCATGTATGTATATTTCATGTATAACTGTGTGGTTGTATATTAATATATATTGAAGGTGGTATAGGTTTTTTTTCTTTTTTTCCTTTTACGTTTCTTAGTCCAGTGACAGCAGCAGTTGAAATTGTAATAATAATCGTGGTCGTAGAAGAGAATAATTGACGGCAATCGGACATAAACATCTGCCATGCCCGCCGCTCCAGAAACAGATCTCCAGGTGAAATAGATCGTTCATGCTAATATAATATAACCAATTAAGATGTCACAAAACGATTTATCTTTCCCCTTGTGGAAGAAATGGTGAAGCTCAAAGCTTCCACTTTCAATCGTTTGGTATTGCATGAGTCATATCTACCTAAATTGCCGAATAAATTTGGAGACGGACGGAACAGAGTCTTCTCGTCGCTCGCTGCTGTCTGCTGCTGCTGCCATTTTTTTACGTTTACCTCCCGTTATCTGTCCGCCGACCTGGCCGACACGCGACGATATTGATTCGTAGAAATTTCAAATTGCAACAAATTGCTTCGAAATGAATTTAGAAATTTATAATTTATATATTCGACGAATGTCAAGTCGAAAATATTGGGTTTTGAATGATATGAGAAAAAAAATAAATAATCCGTTTGATGAAACCAGACTATTGTTTCTCCACTTCCGGTAATTTGTAAACGAACGTGACCGGGGTTTGTGAGGTATTTATTTATAGTTGGCCTAGCAGACACATTTTTACATATATGTGTATGCATGTATGCATATATATATATATATATATATAAATATGTTAGGAATATCCCATTTTATTTCTCTTAATATCTCATGTTTTTGTCTTTGCATTGAATAATAAATGCATGCACATTTATATTTATGTACTTACGTATGTATGTATGGATGTATGGATAGATGTGTGTATGTGTGTGTATCTATATTTATCTTGAAGATGTATATGTGTGTATCTATATATCAATATGTATCTTACAAGTATAATATAGGTGTAAATATACATACATATGTGTGTATGTATGTGCGTATGTATGTATACATGCGTCTATGTATGTATGTCTACGCATGTATGTATGTATCTATGTATGTATGTATGTATGTATGTAGATACGTACGTATTCACTAAAACGGTCTCGGTTAATAAAAAACAGTCAGCCTTTCCTGTTGCATTATCGTTCATTCATTGTTATTTAATTACAAAAATACTGCTGCCGTGTTGCGTTACTACATTCGCTACATTCCATTTACGTTCATCGTGGGGTGCAAACGAGGTGGTCACACCTGTAGTCTATTGCCATTGTAAGGAATCATAATTATTTATGGAAATAATAAGACTGGGAGGTGAGAGAAAAGAGGGACTGCCGGCATCAGGATCTTTAGTTACGTCCCTTTACGTTCCTGGTTCGAATCCCACAAGCGTTAGTCATTCTTACTTCTATACTATTTATTTCCCAATAAATTTGTGGTTTTGTACGATGTGTGCAAACAAGCGTGCGCGCGCGTTTACGTAAGAAGCTTGCTCCCCAACCATGCGATGTTGAGTTCAGCCCCACCAAGCATCACCGTGGTCAAGTGCTTTGTACTATAGCCCTGGGCCGACCGAAGCCATATGAGTGGATTTGGTAGCGAAAACTGAAAGAAAGTCGCGGCACGTGCGTGCGTGCGTGCGTGCGTGTGTGTGTGTGTGTGTGTGTGTGTGCTGTGTTTGTCCTCCCCTCCCCACCACCACCTGACAACTGCTGGTAGTGCGTTTGTGCCCCCGTAACTTAACGGTTCGGCATAGAGGCCGATAGAATAAGAACCTCACGTTGAAAAATAAGGACTGGGGGTCTTTATTATCCTTTATCATTATTTGTTCCAATCATTGAACTGCGGCCATGCTGGGGCACTCTTTTCAAGAGTTTAACCGAACAAATCGACCCCAATTGTTATTTTTAAAATTCGGTACTCACTCTGTCGAAACTTTTGCTGAACCGTTAAGTTACAGGGCTGTAAACAAATCAACACCGGCTGTCAAGCTGCAACAGGCTTCTTTTAGTTTCCGCTATTAAATCCAATCACAAGACTTTGGTTGGTCCAGGGCTATAGTAGAAGACACTTTCCCCAAAGTGTCACACAGAGGGACTGAACTAGGAAACATGTGATTGGAAAGCCAACTTCTTACTACACAGCCATCGTTCGAATATTGTATATAATCGATTGCAACGTAGAAGAAAACATGTTAACCACAAACATTGTTAAGTTCACTTTAAACATGTTTTATTGGTTACTGTTAGGCATGAGAACATTCGTTAGTTGCCCGGGGTTTGACGGGTCTGCGAGGCCAATTCTAATCTATGTATGCTGAGATTTTGTGCCTATAAATAAACACTTATAGGGCTCGCTGCATTGATTTCTAAAGGGTCTTTAAAGCTGTTAAGACCGTCCAGATCAGACCACGTTACGCCGTAAGGAACATAGCCCCGGTTTCCTGGTTTCTCTGGACGGGACGTCTGTCCGTCGCAGGATTACTTATTTTTCCCAACTAAGCGGAGTGGAGCAACGTGAAATGAAATGTTTTTTCTCAAGAACACGCGTCGCCGGTGCGGGAATCGAAATCACAATCTTACAATCATGAGTCCAACACCCTAACCACTAAGCCCACTCTCCACTACTTATTATCAAATCTGGTATTTCTTTTATCGGTGTCTTTTGCTGAACCGCTAAGTTATGAAGTTATGGTTATCAAGTGATGGTGCCATACACACACACACATATAATCAACGGGCTTCCACACGGTTTCTGTTTACCAAATTCACTCACAAGGCATTGATCGGCTCAAGTTTGTAGCTGAACACACTTGCCCAAGGTGCCGCGCTGTAGGATTGAACTCGAAACCGCGTGGTTGCCCAGTGAGCTTTTTAGCCGCACAGTCATGTTTTATTTTACTTTATTTATTTTTATTGCATGAAACGTTCGTTTGGTTACTACCTGCCTAAATTCTCTAAATTCATGTCCCTGGCCCTCATGAGTTATTTCCCTTAGCTGAGACTTTAAGCTAAACTAATTTCTACAAACAATACTGCCTAAAAATTTTCGTAATTCTTTTTACTGTTTGTAAAAGCAGGACCCTGACCGTCTGCTGTCAATTTGTACCGGTTGCCGTTGAGACCTCAGGTAACCTCGGACCCCGCATTTCTGATTTCCTCCGCAAAATCGGGATAGTTGCGGCCGGTCTGAGATTTATCATCTTACAGAGCCTTGCGAGTTCGGGTGGTTGTTCTAGCAACTGTTGCTGGCCATTCTCCGCAGCAACACCTTTGCAATTATGTCCGCAAGGCGCAGCTGACTGAACACGCTATTTAGCCAACAATCCGTTACTCCCCACCACCACCATCGTCTTTAGTTGCTTAAACCCCACCCTACCCTTTATTTCGCTTTGTTTCCTTGGTAAAATAGTTAGGGCGAAGGTTCTTGATAACTTTCATACTTTTAATATTTTTCCTTTTTTTTCTCCTGTAAAAATATGCAAAAATCTCTCTCCACTGATCAAAACAGACTAAAAAAGACTACGCTTCGCTGATGTGGTCAAATAAAACCGAAACATGTCTGTAGCTGTCACCTTACCTGTGTAATTATTTCTTGATTTTTTAAAACCATCTCCCTTCTCTGATATTACCATTAGGTTTTTGTGTTCTTCCTCCACATTTCAGTGCATTGGAATTTTCGTGTATGTCATTCAGTACATCATCTCCCATCCGAAGTATACGATATATAAGTATGTGCATGTGTGTACTTATTCGTTGGTTATTCCTGATTTTCCAGTATTCCGTTTCTTCGAGATAAAATGCATACACTGTTTCAGAGTCACTTTTGGACTAAGACCTCATTAAATACTTAATGAGGTCTTAGGCCAACAGTGACTTGGGGGTCTGACGATACGCCATAAATTAAACCCTTTATGGATGGGGAAACCCAGGGTAACCCCATAAACTGGCCTTCGTGCTTTCGTCCTGGTCATGAATAGTCTCCATGAGCGGGACGAAAGCGCTAACAAAGAATAAACCAAAATTCTGTCTACCTCCAGGAATGGTGTATAATGAATCCATAGACCACCGGACCGTGGATCAGTGCCGGTATATATATATATATATATATATATATATATATATATATATATATATATATATATATATATATATATATATATATATATATATATATATATATATATATATATATATATATATATATATATATATATATATATATATATATATATATATATATATATATATATATATATATATATATATATATATATATATATATATATATATATATATATATATATATATATATATATATATATATATATATACACTGGCAATGATCTGCGGTCCGGTGTAGGAGTGACTGTGTGGTAAGTAGCTTGCTTACCAACCACATGGTTCCGGGTTCAGTCCTACTGCGTAGCACCATGGGCAAGTGTCTTCTACTATAGCCTCGGGCCGACTAAAGCCGTGTAAGTGGATTTGGTAGACGGAAACTGAAAGAATCCCGTCGTATATATATGTGTGTGTGTGTTTATCCCCACCCCATCATCGCTTGACAACCGATGTTGGTATGTTTACGTCCCCGTAACTTAGCGGTTCGGCAAAAGAGGCCGATAGAATAAGTGCTACGCTTACCAAGAATAAGTCCTGGGGTCGACTTGTTCGACTAAAAAGGCGATGCTCCAGCATTTAGGATCGGCAGTGATCTGCGGTCCGATGGACGGAGATCCTTGCTTTAGGGAGCTGAAGTATTTTGTGAACCCTTAAGAGAGAGGATAAACTTTCGAACGTGGTTTTATTTTGCAATTTATGAATGTGAGCCCATCAGAAGATATCATCTGTGCTTATGGGGAAAGGTGTAGGTGGGGGTGGGGATCTAACCCTTGTAGCGACTCAGGATTTCAATTTAAGGATATGTAGGACTGTATGGCGCTATACATGTGCAGTACGACTACATATATAGGGGTCGATGTAAAATATTATATCCTTGGAATAGCCTGCAAGCATGGCTACAGTTTAAATGAAACTAGTTAAATAATATAGGGTTAATTATTGTGAGACAAAACCTTAATATGGCGTCCGAGGACTGAGGTTATATAATGAAGTATATATATGGCTCAAGGCCAGCAATTTTGAAACGATAAAGACCATCGATTATTTCGACCCCAGTATTTAACTGGTACTTATTTCATTGAACCTGAAAGGATAAGATTGACCTCAGTGGGATTTGAACTCAGAAAGTGAAGAAGCAGAAAGAATGCATTTTGTCCGATTCCCTAACGATTCTGTCAGATGATGATATCGGCTACAGAATACGGTTACGGCAAATGAATGCGAAAACTGCTTCGAAATTACGAAAACGAAAATTCAATGAAACACAGGATAAAAATTTCTAGAAAATATATATATATAGGAAGAAAAACATTGTATGAAAATCATATTTAGATTCATCTAAAGGTTAAGAGAAAAGATAGATACATACATACATACATACATACATACATACATACATACATACATACATACATACATCCGCTTGTTTATATATATTCTCATATTTAATCATTAGACTCATCTAAAGGTTATACACACACACACACACACACACACACACATTCATGAATGGCTTAAACACATTTCCGGCATCTGAAATAGAAGTTGGATGTCTGTGCCACGGATATAGCTATGTCGGAACATGCGGTTTCCAAGAAACATCGCTAACGAACTGTCAACGTGTGTACAAAAGAGATATATTTGATTTGGAGAATATTCTAGAAGCGAAAGAAAAACAATGTGGCTTGAAAAGACGAAAGAAAAATAATGATATTAACGGAGAGTTTGGTATTTATAGAGGGTGATGTGTTGTCAGAATTGGTAGATTTTACGACCTAAATGTTTTGAGCGATTTTATTGCATCCTTGTAAATTCCGAGTTCAAACTTTGCCGAAGTCGACTTCGCTTTTCACTGTTTCAAGTTTTATACGATGAGTTCAAGTAATATAGATTTCAAATTTTGGCACAAGGCCAGCAATTTCGGGGCAGGGATAAATCGATTGCGTGTGAAAGCAACAATGACCACATTAATATTTATATAAGTTTTCATATTTTTTTATTACTCGAAACATTTGCATTGACATATGTACAATTATTTGAATAAAAGAAAACAGACATGAGATAATGAATGTGATAGTTAAAAGTCTTCATTGCATAAAATATTGTTTGTATGAAAATTGTTCTTGGTTATTTAAGACAGAATAAGTAGAAAAAGTGAGAACACCATATTGCAAAACTACCGAAAGAGATTTGGGCAACACCTGAAGTTGTTCGTTCTGGGAGTTCAATATCCCATCTTTTATAACATTTAGTTAAAACTCTAGAACCTTCGGCAGAACCATTTGGTGGGAAAATTCACAAAATTTACTTTCAAGTCTATTGTTTGTTTGGTTACGCCCCGGCCAGTCTGACTGGTCGAACCATGTTCATGTAGACGTTACTGCACTTATGACGACACAGTAAATTTCTTTTGTGGGTGACCTTTTCGGGGTACTTTAGTTGCGCTGTGGTTCTAACCTGGGGATCTGAGAGAAAATTAAGGAAGCCTATTTCTAAGACCCAGCAGAGTAAATATCAACACCGAATTACAAAAAACACAATTTCCTATCATAAGCGGCAGGTATAGTTGTGTTTGTATGTAACAGAGAGTTGCCTAATATACGTATCAATGAAAACAGCCCTCCGTAGTCAATGAATTTTGTGTTATGATGATTATATTAATTCAAATAAGAAAAGCAAGAATTGATTTGGAGAGCTGTATTAATATTATGAATGTTATTGCTGTGAAATCGGTAATAATACTCTGTTATTATCGTCAATAATACATTCATGATAATGTGACACAATTCATTCATACGGCGTGATAATGGTACGTGAACGAAAACTACCTTTCATAGTCAGGAAATCAGCAAAAGTCATCTGTATTAAATTTATGATAATTGTAAAGGAAGTTAATGTTTATCATCTATCAAGCCAATTCTTGTTTTGAAAATGTGCCATCATAAATCAAGTTTAAAGAAAAAGAAAGGAAATTATTCAGCGAGATCAAAATTCATCCGAAGATCAACAATCTTCAAGAAATCTCTCTTTATTATTTTTTTTTTTCTCTGACCAAATGATTCCATGTAGATTACTAATGTTGAAATTACAATCCAGATTTCTACAATAGCAGAAGTCTTCACTCAACAAACGGCGGCGTTTTCTCTGTTGTCTAATGAAGTAACTTTCTTTACAAATGGCATTCTGCTCTTTCTGTTATTCAAACAGTAAACAATATATCGAAGAGATTCACTGAAAAGTTATTAGAACACGAATGTAGTGCTCACCAAAAGCTTTGTTATGCCAATAATTACCATTAATTGTATTTACCGAAAGCTTAGTACATTCTACGAAGCCATACTCGTGCGGAACGATGGCTTGCTCTGCACGTTAACGTATGCGCGCGCGCACTTACACGCACGCGCGCACACACACACACACACACACACACACACACACACACACGCACGCACATACATAAGCATATTTTTATCTATATGTGTGTGTGTGTGTGCGCGCGCATGATTGTGTGTGCGTGTTTACGTATGTATGTATGTCTGGATGGATGGATGGATTGCTTAAAGTGATGCAGACACCTCTGATGAGACCCCAATAAGGTTCGAAAACTGATTATGGCTGTTCATCATTTTCTTTTCAATCTCCGGAGAAATAATTAAATTTGACCGGCTCTTATAACAATTACTTGGATTACATGCAGACACACACACACACACACGTGTGTACCTATATATATATATATATATATATATATATACAACAAGAAATAATATTTGTCTCTATTAGAAGCAAAAGGGTTTATAGGACTTTATAAGAAATGCTCAAATATAAATGAGACGAAGATAAAGAAGCATTGGTTATAGAACAAACATTAAATTTGGGGTTTTACTCAGGCTTTCAACTATATATATGTACACACACATACACACACATGTGTGTACACACACACACACTATATATATAAATGTACATGTATACACACACACACACACACACACATATACACACACACAGAAAGAAATTTACATCGACCATAAAAATACAGTAATTTAATAAGGAGTGAATGCATAGTTTTTTTAACTCGACAGCTGTTTCTGGAAGCTTGGAATATCCTAATAATTGTAATGCTCGTAATTAGCAGATGGAATTGGGCCAAAAAAACACTCTTTACCCGGGACCTAGTCCTTGATAAAGATCTCGGAGTTTAAGCTCGAACCTTTTGAGCAATACATTGTGTTTTCTATACTGAGCATCTCTAGCTCTCTCCTTCTACATTGTACTGTCCCCTCTGTGTTCGACCCTGCGTGGCTAATAAAGAAATCTATGTTACATGTTTTGCTTGAAATATATTCCCTTTGCTCTTCTATGTATCTGGAATTTAAACCTATTGATTTGAACTTATATCACTTCCTCGTCTCGCCCTTATTTGCTGGTGACTCATTGCATTTTCGAATTACGTTCATTTTCTTACGAACTTTACCCTGTGCAGCTATTCATATTTTGGTCACACAATATATAATGTGTGTATGTATGTACGTGAGTGTGTAAGTGTGTGAGTGTGTAAGTGTGTGTGCGTGTGTAGGTTAGCATGCACTTTAGTGTCGTAAAAAATGAAAGTAGTTGTGATAGAAATCGGAAGCGACGACAGTAAAATCCCATTACTCAATGTATTTATGTAACGCAAAAACGATATATAAAGAAACGTACATATATCTTTTTCACAACCTCTTAACCTATTTCTGTCCTTTATGTTCACGCAGATACGATGTGAACGAAGCAACTCTTGTCCAGCATTGTCTCTTGAGTTTCTTCTTGGCCAGCATCCACCGCCTTCGATAGTCTGTGTATGGATGCTCTCATCTTTGGATTAACAAACTTCAAAGAACGGTTCACAACTTCACAACTATATATGTGGCCTAAACTAACATAGGAAGCCCACCAATTGGAAATCCAACGCGTCTTTATGGTCTTCATTGGTGTTGCTGGATAATCTACGTTGCAGCGGTGTACCTCAGCTGCTATTTCGGAAACGCTCGTGCCACCACCAGAAGATATTATGTCACTAGGTGCATCAGAGTTTATGAAATTATAGGATTTAATTACCGCCGCTTCCGACGCAATTTACTTTCACTTTTTACCAAACTATGCTACGTTAACTATACATGTTCACACACGCGCACATACATACATACATACATACATACATACATACATACATACATACATACATATATACAGCTCTGCATGTATGTATGTATGTATGTATGTATGTATGTATGTATACACTCACTCTTTCACACGCACTCAGAAATTTATTTACATATATATTGTCGATATTTCGATCGATTTAATTGCAGACATGCTTCGTGGGGGGGGGGGGGGCATGTGAGTGTGTGCGTGTGCGGATACTTCATGTGTGCTTGTGTACGTTTTCCTATTTCCTCATTCTATAAGAAGACATTCAACGTTTATCAACTGAGAAGAAAATATCTGTAGTCGATAGGAAAGCGGCTGACCCCCACCTCCAAAAATATACTCTACAGAAATACATTCAATGACCCTCAGTGTGACAAAAATAATTATTGAAATTTTGCAATATTAGATGTTCTTATGCTATTCGCAAGCAAGTTAATGGACGAGTCTATGCGATTGCTTCACTTACCAGAAATAGTAGCCCAAATCTCCTCAATTCGCAACCTAACGATTTAAAAACAGAAAGAACATTGAATACTGTAGTTCTGGCTCGGTGGTTAGAGCGTCGGGCTCACAACCATGAGGTAGTGAGCTCGATTCCCGGACCGAGACGTGCTGCGTTCTTGTGCAAGACACTTTATTTCACGTTGTTCCATACAGTTCACTCAGCCGTAGAAACGAGTTACGACGTCATTGGTGCCAAGCTGTATCGGCCCCTTTGCTTTTCCCTTGGATAATATCAGTGGCATGAAGAGGGGAGGCTGGTATGCATGAGTGACTACCGGTCTTCCATAAACAAACCTTGCCCACACTTGTGCCTTGGAGGGTGACTTTCTATGTGCAATCCCATGGTCAGTCATGACCGAAAGGGGTCTTTCTTCATACGTAACAGTAGAATGGGATGGTCATGATTTGAATGTTCTGGTGAAAGACCTGCTCGATGAGGACTGGCCTGGGAGTACAAAACAACGCCAACGACGACGATAAGGAAAACAATAACAGGAGTACGGGGGAGTAGCAGCCCTGGACGAAGAAACCCTTAATCATAGACTTTCCCGCTTCCAGCCGTAGCCATCTGTCTTATTTAAAGCGTCTTTCCATTTTAAAACCAGCAGGGTGTGATTTGGAGCGAATTCGATATTATTTCTGGTGGGTCGATCGATCACATAGACTCCCTCACATTGACTCGCTAAAAGCTGTCATGAAATGGTACTAAGTACCATAAGTAAACGTTGCACAGCATTGTCCCGAACAGGATTTGCTGCGTGTGAATGGAAAAGTCTTTCTAGGGCTGCGTGTAGAAGTAATTAACAACGATCATGAACATTTAAGAAGATTTTATCACTGTACATAGTGTTTTCTGTGTTGGTCCTTTAAAAAAAAACTAACAACAACAATTTCGCACCGAGAGAGAGACAAACTATTGGGATTTATGACGATTAACTGATATAGCAATCTGTGACTGGCCCATCACAACTGGTAAATAATCGTGCTATATTCATGGTGACAAAATCTATGTCTTCTATCTGCTATTGGTTGGTGGTAAATGAGAATGGAGACGTCGAGAGGCTGTTTGAACAGGATCACCGCCAAAAACCACCTTTATATAGGGCTCAGTGAGAAAGTTCTAGAGAGTCGAATGGACGTTGACTTGACGCTGGTTGATTGTTTAATCGGCCGATCACGTGAAACTACTGCGCTTTGGTCAGCAAACAAGCGAGTCGGTTTCGAATCTGCTACACTATTTAAATAAAAGTTCCTCAAAAAAAGATTTAATCCTAATCTGGGGTTGCTTGTGAGGAGCCAATGAGGATTGAAAAAGGGGTCATGCTTGGCAAAATTTGCCGTGTTTTGTTAAATTAAGATGGGTTTGAACTTTTAAAATTGTCCCCTGACACTGACACTATCCTGACGTAAACTCATTTGTGATTTTTCATGAAAGACGTGGGATTGCGTAGCTGTGCAATAAGAAGTTTGCTTCCCAAACACATGGTTCCGGGTTCAGTCTTCTACTGTAGCTTTGGGCCGACCAAAGCCTTGAGAGTGGATTTGGTAGGTGGAAACTGAAAGAAGCCCGTCGTATATACATATATGCGCGTATGTGTGTGTGTGCGTTTCCCACTACCGCTTGACAATTGGTATTGGTGTGTTTACGTTCGCGTAACTGCGGTTCGGCAAAAGAGCCCGATAGAATAAGTTAAAAGAAAAAGTAAGTACTGGGGTTGATTCATTCGACTTAAAATTCTTCAATGCAGTGCCCCAGCATGGCCGCAGTCTAATGACTGAAACAAGTAAAAGATAAAAGATAAAAACAGTTGTTTGATCACCTAGAAATAACAAACACTGTTGTAGCCGAGAGTACGCTATAAGAAAAGGGCGGGACAGTCATGGATGAAGAGATCATAGATTTGTCCAATTGGAACCAACTCGGGGCTAAATAAAACATCTATCAGCAGCGTCACCAAGAATAACGATTCAGGAATTTTTACCACTAACACAGGACGTCATGTAGCGTGACAGCAGCTCTCAGCCTACTATGAGCATATAGCATGGTGGTTGTTATTATAGGGGTGGTAGTGGGAGATTTGTGTCTTCAAATAGTGTAACCATCTGTTCTAAATCTATTTCACATTTTCGGCACTATTTATAAACAAACATTTATAAACGCTATCATCCAAAGTTATCAGAGGTGTTCTACAAAACATCGATCAAATAAGCTTTCTTTTTTTTTTTTTTTTTTTTTGTGGGGGGTTGTTTTGTGTTGTTTGTTTGTATTTATTATGTTCTACATATCCTATTTCATTAACCCTGCTCACACGCCTGAACACACACAGATACAAACATCTGTGTGTGTATGTATGTATGTATATATATATATATATATATATGAAAGAAGGTTTGAAAATGCACTTATTTTTAAAAAATATTTATTTACTTAACCGGTTTCACTTTTTTAGAAAAAGATTATCAAAAGTCTTTGAGAATAATAAAAAATGTTAAAAAACAGTCTGAGTATTAAAATGCATATATACATTCTTTGATGATAAAATATATTTAAAGTATAAAGCTTTGTATGAACTTTGTAGTGTTACATACTGATTGTCACACATTCTCTGATATTAAGGTGAAATTGTTAAAAACAGTGTTAAAAACAGTGTATGAAAATACACATATGGAAAAATACATATACATATACATATTCTCATACATATTCTTTGACAATCGAATAAAATTGAGAAGGAACTGACCTGGCCTTTTTCTCTTGTGTATATTGAAGGAATGTTTTACTGTCTTAAGAGACAGTATGACTGGCTAGCTGGGGTGGGAGGGAAGAAGAGTTAAAGAAGATTTTTTTATTTTTGGTTGGTCTGTGACAGTCTGTCATGGTTCACTGGTTTTGGGGACTGGTTTTGTGCACATCTCTATGTGTGTGTATATATGTGTGTTTGTGTCCGTGAGTGTGGGTGTGGGTGTGGGTGTGTGTGTGTGTGTGTGTGTGTGTGTGTGTGTGTGCCGTTCTCAGACTGTTTTTTAACATTTTTTATTATTCTCAAAGACTTTTGATAATCTTTTTCTAAAAAAGTGAAACCGGTTAAGTAAATAAATATTTTTTAAAAATAAGTGCATTTTCAAACCTTCTTTCATATATATTTCCACTCGTACGGTATTCCACAACTTTACTTTATTATATATATATATATATATATATATATATATATATATATATATATATATATATATATATATATATATATATATATATATATATATATATATATATAGTTCAAAACTTTCTGTCAAACTCTTTCTGTTGTTTTTTTCTTCCCTTTCTTCATGTCTTTGCTTTGAATGAAAAAAGGCCGCCATTTAAAAAAAAAATATGCGTATTTATTGGAACGATCGCCAAATTGATCATCATATTGCATTTGTTGTGATGTTGTGACGAATCAGTCCTCATATGCGCTGTGAAAGACCGTTTAGACAGTGCGTAAGACTGAATCAATACTTGCAATGTAAATTGACGAAACGATTGCAAACAATGTATTGGAATCAATATCGCAATCTCCGTTGTCCAATGTTTATATACACATACATACGTATCTTTGTATGCATATGTATGTGTGTGTATAGATAGATAGATAGATAGATAGATAGATAGATAGATAGATAGATAGATAGATAGATAGATAGATAGATAGATAGATAGATAAGCTTCTTTATTAGTTTATTAGCCACACAAGGCCGAACACAGAGGGGACAAAATACAATGGAGAGCTTTTCTTTCCGAAAATAGAAAAAAAAAGAGAAAAATAAAGTTCCGATCAAAAGGGAACGTGAGAAGAAAAAAAAATGATGAAAAAGGATCGTATATCACAGAAAATATTTAAAATGTAAAAAGCAAGATTAGGTTTATCCGTGGAAAGGAAAGCACACGGAAAAGACCTCGGTAACCTCAGGCAGGGAGTGAATAAACACATGAGAGCAAAGTGCTCTCTCTCTTTCTCTCTCTCTCTCTCTCTCTCTCTCTCTCTCTCTCTCTCTCTCTCTCTCTCTCTCTCTTTTCAATTTACAGGATCATGCTCAAAGTGGTTTCTTCACACCCACGTACCATCTTTGCTACATTCGCCCACCTTTTATTGAAAGTTTCATGAGACAAAACTTGCCTCTACTCTTAACTTCCTTTTCAAGTGCTACTTGAAAAAGTTGATGAGCGATTGGCCAAGATAGATAGATAGATAGATAGATAGATAGATAGATAGATAGATAGATAGATAGATAGATAGATAGATAGATAGATAGATAGATGCATATGTATATGCTTCAGGCATAGAACATCTTTGCAATTGCACAATTTGTAACCTTAGACAGTCTCCATCACGTAAACCGATAAAAGTGTCGTAAAATAGTTTGACTTTTGTCTAGGGAATATCTATCTATCTATCTATCTATCTATCTATCTATCTATCTATCTATCTATCTATCTATCTATTTATTTATCTATCTATGCTTATCTCTCTGACTATCATCTATCAATGTCTATCGACTTACCTACCTACCAACCGACCGACCTACATACCTACATACAAACATACATACATGCATATATACATACATACATGCATGCATGCATACACACATACATGTATACATACATATACACGCATACTCACGCACACCTCCACACATATACACTACTTCACTGACACACATCTCTGTTTGTGTGTGCGTGCGTGCGTGAATGCATGCTTGCGTGTGGTGCGTATGTGTGCGTGCGTGCGTGCGTGTGTGCGTGCGTGCTTTGTGTTTGCATTTCAATTGGTCTTGCCTCGTTCAAAATCCATTGTTAAACTCTTAAACTCTTAGACTCTTTATATCGATCAGCGCTTCCTTTGATGTCTGAACGTGGATTTGTTTCGAAAAATCTGCTTTAGTAGTAAGGAGCATATATATATATATATATATATATATATATATATATATATATATATATATATATAGAGAGAGAGAGAGAGAGAGAGAGAGAGAGAGAGAGAGAAGAGTGAAAGAGTGAGAATAAGAGAGAGAGAGTAAAAGAAGAAGGAGAAAGAATGGGAGAAAGTGAGAGAGAGAGAAAGTTGATGCGGGAAAGAGAAGGAAAGATAAGGAACTCGAGGAGAGAGAGAGAGAGAGGGAGAGAGATAAGCGCGAGATTGAGTGTGATTAACAAGGCGAGTGAGATACCGTTGAGATCAGAGACAGCACGATAAGGATACACACATATACATTATATGTGTGTGTGTGTGTGTGTGTGTATATACATGCATTATCTAGATATATATATGTATGTATCCATTATATGTGTGTATGTGTGTATAGATATATAATATATATGTATATGTGTGCATGTGTGTATAGATATATATAATATATATGTATATAATATATATACATGTATACACAAAGTTTTGTAGATATACATATATATGTGTGTGTGTGTGTGTGTGTGTGTGTGTGTAGATATATTTATATACATATATATGTATATATAGTCATATACGTATAGATGTATATGTATACAGATATATGTGTGTGTATGTATATACATGTGTGTATGTATATGTAGACATATGCATGAATGTATCTTTGTATCTACATGATATGTAATATATATACATATGTATATATATATATATATATATATATATATATATATATATGTATATATGTTATATGTTACATGATGATTCTATCTTAACTGCACTGTTCAGTTCGTTTTAATGGAAACTGAAGCAGGTGCTTTGTTTTATCTCCCGCTCACTCCTCCTCCACCGTCACCACCGCTATTACCAACATTACCAACCCTCCACCACCACCACCACCTCCACCACCTCCACCACCAACAACAGCAACACTTCATTCTCAATGTTATTTTATTGAACTTTTTACTGAAATTCTTCATTTCATTTTTTTTTTTTGCGTTGTTTTTTGGAGTTTGAGTTTTATCTCTGTCTCCAGATGGGATGTCTGTGTTCCTAAGCAAAAGGAAGGAAAAGTAGTAGTAGTAGTAGTAGTAGTAGTAGTAGTAGTAGTGGTGGTGGTGGTGGTGGTGGTGGTGGTGGTGGTGGTTTCGTTATTTGCTACGACAGTGGTTAAATGAAAAGACGTTTGAAGAGCTCGAAGCAACGTGTACTTTATTTTATCGATCTTGAAAAGAATTAAGGCCAAAGTTGACCGCCACCAGATACAAACTCGAAATTTTAGAAAATCGCAGACATTTTGTTCGATGCTCTTCTGATTTTGCTAATCTACTGTGAATGTGTAAAATCTGTTCTTGACTCAAGTGGGTGTTTATACATAATTCAATGAAGTCGTTTGTTCCAATATTTCCCAAATAACGCTGGAATGGTAAAAACAGCAGATTATCAGCGAAACTACTTCTGTGAAAAGCCCTTTTACTGGGTTCGAATATCTCTGAAAGCCGGCAGGGTTAAAACGGTTCGTTTTGGTCGACCACATGACACATGATCATGGTAGACAAGGAGGTATCCAAAGGAGACGTTGACTGATTGGAACCATTCGCTCGGGAGGACCCGGGAATATACTGATAAATGGTGAATGCAGCAAAGCGCTGCAACTGCGCATGTCTCCACACCTGACCTGACCGGTTCTATATTTGGTGCTTCCTCGTTATGTTTTTCTTTCTTTTTTTTTTCTGACTTTATTTGGTTTTGCATTTAATTCTTCGTTTTGTTCATATTCATAATTGTTCCGCTGATCTATTATTTATTCCACTTTGCGTAGATTTTTAATTCTTCCTCTTTTATTAATTATATTCTTCGTCTTTCATATTTAGTTAAACTCATCGTTCTTCATCATTGTTTATATTCTTGGTTCTGCTCGTTTTTTTGCCTTCGTAGTTTATCATTCTTCGAAGAAAAACGTTCATATCAGAATATAATCGCATTCTTAGTAGAATTCTTTGGCTGTCTTGTGTAGTTATCCTCATCTTTGTTTATATTATTAGTTCTTTTTCTTTGATTTTATTCTCGTTTCTTAGCGTTTAGTTACTTTTCATTGTTTGCTATCTGCTTGTTACCTCATTTCGTTTATACTATTTGTTCATCTTTTGTTGCATAGTTTGTTCCACGTTTTTGTTTCATTCTTAGTTCTTCATTTTCTTATAGTGTTAATTATCCAGCTTTGATTAGGTTATTGTTTGTTCGTCTGCATTCGTTGTTCGTCATCAACGTTGTGCTTATCTTCCTGTATTATAATCTCCGTTTCTCAATAATGGTTAAAATTTTATATCTTAGTGTTTGGGTATTGTTTTTTTTTTCTCTTCGCTATTTTTCTTGTATCGTTAAATACTTGTTTCGTATTTTTTTTTGTTGTTATTCTTAATTGTATATGTTTAGGGATATTCTCCGTTGTTACGTAGGAAAGTATCGCAAGGCAGAATCTTCAACGCTAGCGAACCTGTATGAGTCGTAGGATTAGACCAAGAACGAGGTAGTTTTAGAGTATCCATAGTGTCAGTTGGTCACGCTTGGAAATCCAGCAGGAAAGTCAAATGACAACTACTTTTGACAAGACCCTAAGGCGGGGGTGCCTGGGGTCGTTATAACCACCACCCTCCCAGGAATAGAGGGCGGGGAAAATTAATGATTGTCCTTCTTTGATTATTTTGTGAACTCTTCAGTTTTGGTTGGTTTCTGGTTTACTCGCCTTGAGTTACAGCCTAGTTTCTTTATGTATTCTTTGTCCTCCATGCTTAATTTCTTCATTCTTCGTAATATTTATATTTCTTCGTCTTTGGTGATATTCCTAGTTCCTCATCTTTGGTTTTTTTCTTGGTTCTTCATGTTAAGTATATATTTTGTGTTCTTAGTGTACGTTTTTTGTTATGTGTTTGATTATATATCTGTAGCTTCTTTTTGTTTTTGATAAATTTTTGGGCTTGTATTGCTTTGCTTTTTTTTTTCTTGTGTGTGTTTTGGTTATATCTTCTATAAATTCTGCTTTTGGTCCTCGCCGTTTCCTATACAGAGTAAAAAGGCAATAAATCCAATTATTGTTTTTGCTTTTATGAATTTTCGCATTATAATTTTCGTCCCCACCAATTTGAGTTCTGTTAGATGAGGTTCCTTTTATATGTGCCCATAATGATAATTCATTAAAACTTGCATCGGCAACCTTTTATCTATTGAAACTTTTAATTACAGTTACTATTTATGTAAAATTTCCATCAAAAAAAATTATGAATTTTCCTTCAAAAGAAACGCGTTTGGATATACTGTTTTTTCGCTTTGACTCTACAGACCACTTAATCCCATCACTATATATATATATATATATACACTCATATACATAACTTGGGATACAGGGCTACTATGCAAATTATACTCTCATTTTTAAAATGGTAGGATGGCGATGTAGGTTTAGAGTGATGGTATAGTTTGTGGTTATCATTGATGATGATGATGATGATGATGATGATGATAATGAGGAGGAAGAGGAGAAGAAGAAGAAGAAGAAGAAGAAGAAGAAGAAGAAGAAGAAGAAGAAGAAGAAGAAGAAGAAGAAGAAGAAGAAGAAGAAAGTGGTGGTGGTGGCGGCGGCGGCGGCGGTCATGATGGTGATTATGATGATGATAGTAGTGGTGATGAAGGCGATGATGATGATAGTAGTGGTGGTAGTGATGGGATAGTTATGGCAACAACGACGACAACGAAGGGGAGGAGGCAAAGCTGAAACCCGTTATTCCATGTAATTAATAGATTTTGCGCGCGTGCGTGCGCGCGTGTGTGTGTGTGTGTGTTTGTGTGTATGAGTGTGTGCCTGTCGCAGAAAGAAAGAAAGGAAGGAAGGAAGTGTAGCTATAAGTAGAAGATTCCCAAGGGCCCCGCGGACCTTAATGGAATCAGTTACAGCTGTGGTTCCATCTTGGCAATACTATTTTAAATTTCATTTTAGTCTTTGCTTCAACGCAGTAGTAGTAGTAGTAGTAGTAGTAGTAGTAGTAGTAGTAGTAGTAGTAGTAGTAGTAGTAGTAGCAGTAGTAGTAGTAGTTTCAAGAACCAATTTCTAAACCAAAATCGACCCCGCTGGTCACCAAACTCTGGAAGACAGATCTAAATTTAAACGATACATATTTATCTAACGAAATAATATATTACACCAGACACTATCGATTTTTTTCTTTTCCAGTGTTTTTTTTTTCTCTTTTTTTTTTAATTTACTTCTTTTAATTTATTTGTTCTTCACAGTTTCAGGTTGAAATTTGAAATTTTCCTCGTTTACTCATCCTTTCATAATTTCTCTACAGAAAGAAGATGCTGTCGAAATCACCTGGCATAACGTTATGTCTTCTGGGTTATTTATGAATTTAGTTATTAAATTTTTTTAATGCTTTTTGTGGCTAACAGGCGAGGACATAGTCGTGTGGTTAAAATGCTTGCTTCTCGACCATGTGGTTCCTGGTTCGGTCTCAATCAGCGGAAATTTGAGCAAGTGTCTTCAACTGGTTGAAAACCAAACTTATTACACAGCAGCGCCTACACACGCACGTACACACATGTATATGTATATATATATATATATATATATATATATATATATATGTATGTGTGTGTGTGTGTGTATAAACTTCATTAAAAAGCAACAAAAATATCACAAAAGCTGTAACTCAGAGTTTCACGTTCCCGTTCGTCGGACATTCTCAACAAAACTGTCCGACGAAGGGGAACGTGAAACGTGAAACTCTGAGTAGCAGTTTTTGTGATATTTTTGCTGATTTTAATAAAGCATATTACTCTACCTCTGATATTCGAGTACTATTTTTTCCACCTTGTGAGAGAGAGAGAGATTAATGGATAGATAAACAGATAAACAGAGCAAGAGAAAGTGAGTGAAAAGCCGAGAGAGAAAATAAGGAAGAAACAAATTTAGAAAGGACAAATATAAAAGACCAGCACGAAGAATTCAGCAAGAAACTGAAGGAAAACCGAACGGAAGACCTGACAAAGCACAAGCAATAAAAAAATATACAAACTTGTAATGTAGGAACAAACAACGATGTATTCAATGAAGCGGTTATTGAACCACAGCGTTATGAAGAAATGAAGACGTTGTGGCAGTTTTATAACAAAAGTATTTTGCCATAGAAAAAGCTATAAGATGGATGTTTCAAAAAGTATTGTTACAAAAGCTGACTGCCACTTTCAATGAGACGAGAGCTTTCTCCTTTCTTAAGGTCTCTTGTGAATGCTCTTGAAAAATCCATATCACTGAAACTTCAAAGAAAACCCAAGTCGTACAAATCGTCTTTATTATCGGCATTAATGAGAACGTAGAATTATTCACAGCTTCCTGGAAGTGGATCTTACAGTTTCAAAGTACGCTATCAAATGTAAGATGATTTAAAAGTCCCTTTAAGTATTCATATAAACCAGCTTACAGCAGTGGTCAGTTAGGGCCAGTAGATACGTTTCGTCACCTCCTCTCTTTATCCTTTCTTCACACCTCTCACTTCCACTTCTTTTCTATAGCCTTCATCAACCTCCGCCACTGTATTCAAAACCCTCCACAGACCGCCGTTGACTACCACAGCTCCATGGCTCATGGCCTCCAGAGTTGTACTATGAAATACACTGTAAATATATTATAAAACGGCAACTAAGTCAGTAATTAATAGCAACAGAGAATGTATTTATACCAAGAGGTATTAAAGTAGATGTTGTGTTAGAAAACAGAATACTACGATAGTTACCAAGAAAGAACTTCTCATATGGACGCGTGGTGTATATAAGCACTTGTGTTTATATCAGTAGCGGGAGATAATCATCCGCTATCACCGGAGCGATCATATCACGTGATTTCGGCCTTCTTTGGCCTTGCCAATGGTAGACGTTCGAAGCTAGAAATCGTAACAAGATTCCTCCACCAGCGCTCCCATTAGCAATATAAACATGAGTACTTACATGCACCAAAAGTCCATACGAGAGGTTCAATCAAGGTAAATAATCCAGTATGATCCAGGGGGGAGGTCCAGATGATCCGTGGGGGGGGGGGGAAAAGATGATCCTTGGAGGGGTCCAGATGATCCTTGGAGGGGTCCAGATGATCCTTGGAGGGGTCCAGACGATCCTTAGAGTCCAGATAAGATAAAAATTTGTCTGCAATAAATTCGTTTTACTTCTACAATATTCTTTCACTCGTTTCAGTCATTTGACTGCGACCATGCTGGAGCACCGCTTTTAGTCGAACGACTCGACCCCAGGACTTATGCGACGGTGGACGGATAAACACAGACACGCGCACAAATATATGTATTTATATATATATATACTATGGGCTTCTTTCAACTTCCGTTTACCAAATCCACTCACTTTGGTCGGCCCCAAGCTATAATAGAAGACACTTGCCCAAGGTGCCACGCAGTGGGACTGAACCCGGAACCATGTGGTTGGGAAGCAAGCTTCTTACCACACAGCCACGCTACAAAATATTTTAACATTTTTTACAATTCTTAATAATATTTAATTATAAAAATTAATTGGATTTTTTAAAGCATCCGATGGCTGCGAGCATCCATTCGTGAAAAATAAGAGTAAAAAGGAGTCTATGGGCAAAAAATGGTTGAGAATAACTGCGATCGATAGAGCGTCGAACAAAATACTTCGGAATTTTTCTTCTGACTCTATACGTTCTGTGTTCAGTTCCCGTTGGAGTCAATTTTGCCTTTCATTCCTCCTGGGACGATTAAATAAGTACTAGATGGTTATTGAGGTTAATGGTATTGATTAACCCCCTCCTCTCAAAACTCCGGTCGTTGTGCCTAGAAACCTGAAGATAAAAACTTGGCTTTTCAAATTTCCGGAGATCGTTAAAGCACACAGTAGCTTTGTAGCAACACTATATATATATATATATATATATATATATATATATATATAAATTATATGCGAGATTATTTTATATCGGAACTTTACAAGCGAATACTCCTCTGCGTTTTTTTTGTTTAGTTTTCTGTCTGCTGTCTGTTCTCTGTTCGTTAAAAGTCAAGAAACAGCACGTTCTCTTCTTAAGCACGATCTCCCCTCATAATTGCATAAAGCTACAATTACATCTTTAATTAATGCGCTGCTATCAATAAATATACCATATCAACAAGAACAAACCTTGTGAGATTGTTTTTGTTTTTTGTTTGTTTTTTCTGTAGTCTTCTTTTTACCTCAACAAAATGTCTGATAAATGTTATCGAAACAAGGTCGAATGTCTTAATGCGCATGCCTAAGACTGATGGTACGACTAAATTTCTCTCTCTAGCTCTCTCTCTCTCTCTCTCTCTCTCTCTCTCTCTCTCTCTCTCTCTCTCTCTCTCTCTCTATCTATCTATCTATCTATCTATCTATCTATCTCTATCTCTCGCTCTCTCTCATTCCTACTCGCAATCACGTTGGCTCCATCTGCACGTATTTCCCTTTCTCGATCTGCGTCTTTCTCACTCTGCATTGATTCTATTTTTCAATTCTCTGTCTTCGTTTTTCTCTCTCCCTTTTCTTGTTCTTCTTTAACATATCTATCATGCAAAACTTCTCTCTTTCACACTCACACATATTTATAGACCACACACCCAAAGATTCAAGTTCTCTTTTTCTCTTTCTCTCTCTCTCTCTCTCTCTCTCTCTCTCTCTCTCTCTCTCTCTTTATGGGCACTGATAGAGCAAGTACCAGGCTTTCGAAACAAAATGATACTGGGCTCGATTCAGCATGGCCGCTGTCCAATGACTGAAACAAGTAAAATAAAATAAAAGAGCTCCGACGACGATCGAGCTTCTCGTTGTCAAACGTTCAGAAAACTATGGATGCGTGATGTCAGCGGGAACGGCGGAGCAAAAAGAGTCACATAAAGATTGTATTATTTATATACGTCAGGGTGGAGAGCTGGCAGAAACGTTAGTACGCCGGGCGAAATGCGTAGCGGTATTTCGTCTGCCGCTACGTTCTGAGTTCAAATTCCGCCGAGGTCGACTTTGCCTTTCATCCTTTCGGGGTCGATAAATTAAGTACCAGTAACGCACTGGGGTCGATGTGATCGACTTAATCCGTTTGTCTGTCCTTGTTTGTCCCCTCTATGTTTAGCTCCTTGGGGGCAATAAAGAAATAAGAAACGTTAGCACGCCGGGCGAAATGCGTAGCGGTATTTCGTCTGTGTTTATGCTCTGAGTTCAAATTCCGCCGAGGTCGACTTTTCCTTTCGGGGTCGATAAATTAAGTACCAATTGCGTACTGGGGTCGATGTAATCGACTGTGCCCCTCCCCCAAAATATCGAGCCTTTTCGAGTAGAAAAGATTATTTATATACATCCATGTGAGAGTGATTATCTACAGTATTAACGAGAACATTACGAAAAAAATATATGCAGTAAATTTATTTTGTAAAAAAAACTTTACAAGCGTTCTCGAATTATTGAAATTAGCATTAACAGTGGAATTTAAAATTAACTTAAGATGAACTTACGGCTGTCATAGTTGTAATTATAGGAATAAATACCTAGTAATTATAACAAAAATATTTTTGCGCAAAGCAATTTGCAGAAAGACGTATAAAAGTATTTTTTACGAAATCACTTTGAAAAATCTTTTATAGAGCAATAATGTCCATTCAGTTTAGTATGTGTATGCTTCTTACACACACACACACACACACACACACACACACACACACACACACACACACACACACACACACACACACACACTTATACCGTTGCTATAAACCTGATGGTATTTGTTTAATGAGCTTTTTGATAATCGTTTTGCACAAAAGAAATACTTTTCGTTATAACTGTCAACTATTTATTTCGATAATTACAATAACAGCTCCATTCTTTAAACTAATTTTAAATTCCATTCTAATAATAATTTCAGTGATTCAAGCACTCTTGTAAAATCTTTAACAAAAGAAATTGGATGTATTCGTATTCCTGATGCTTCAGCAATTTCCGTTTTCTACACCAATGTGTAGATATAAGATTAAATTCTCATACGATTTTGTTGTCTTGCTGAAGAAGGCACGACAACATACAAACTTCAGAATGAGATATTTGTCGGTAAACAGGTAAACGTATTAGTGTTCTGGTTGAATTATATTGGTTTCAAATTTTTGTACAGGGCCATCAATTTCGGCAAAGGGGCTAAGTCGATTAAACCGCGACCTGTTCACTGACAAAATTCCATGCTGCATGTATATATATATATATATATATATATATATATATATATATATATATATATATACACATGCATACATACATACATACATACATACATACATACATACATACATACATACATACATACATACACGCATACATGCATGCATGCATGCATACATACATTTGTATATTTCTAACGAACAAGATATAAATGAATGTGTTTATGGGGTAACGTGAGGTATTGTTTATGAACACATCAGCTATTTGTCTGCTCTAGAATATATAACGTAATTGTATCTACTCCAACGTTTATTTAACAAACCATCAAGATAACATGTTGCAGACTAAATTATTTGAGAGGTCTTAGTGAATAAAAAAGCCAATGTTTACAACTTTGTGAAAACCGAGAGGTCCTTTATTCGATCTAACGTATTATCCCTACTTTTCATATTCTGCAAGCAACACATTCTTTCTTTCTGAATATCGTAAAGCAAGATGTAAACAGGAGTAGAAAAAATTTTTTGGTAAGTTTAATTGATAGCGACAGAAGCGGTATTAATGCCAAAAGGTAATCTTGATCTCGTGGGGGTTGTGTTAGAACAAAGAATACTACGTTCTCTCATAAGGACTAGTGGTGTGTAAAAGCACACGTATCGTCTGCTACGGCCGCCGCCGCCGGTGGTAGTGGTGGTGGTGGTGGTGGTGGTGGTGGTGGTGGTGGTGGCGGCGGCGGCGGCGGCGGCGTCGGTGGCGGCGGTGGCGGCGATGGTGGCGGTTGAGATCTCGGTCACTAAATTGCCATGGAAACCGAGTAACTGGCCCTACGAATCCTTGGACTCGAGACTATGCTTATGTTTTTTTTGTTTTTTTTTTTCTTGGGGGAATCATTATTTCTTTATATTTAATAGTTTATCCCTGACAGAAAGTCATTTGTTGTTTTACTTGAGCATCTCAGCGTCTACTCCATTATGTTTTTATCTCTCTCTCTTCACAAATTGTCTTCACGTCCCAATTGCATTCGGCAAACTAGTCTGTTGTGACACGCAGTGTCTAGTAGGGTGTGTCGAAAGTGTTGTTGCAGCTGTCTCCTTCAGCCTGGAATAACGACAGTTGACAGGTCAGCTTATTAGATACGTATTATTAGATACGTAGTAATGATATACTAAAATTACAATAACCGAGGACAGTTATAGCTGCCTCTCCAAAGAAAAAGAAAATGGGAAACTTCTGGAACGCACCTCGGACACGATCACTGCCTTCCATAGTTTCGTGGTTGGGTTATCCAAAGTCAGAATACTCGATAGGTTTGCAAATAGATTTCGAGACATTGAACCAATAAATGAAAATATTCAGTTCTTTATTTAGAACTAACCAAGACAAAAGAGAGAAAAACTCGCAGGAAAAGCTAACAATACAAATCGCTTCGTGTCAGAGTTTATTAGGATATTGTCAGTGTTTATTACGAGAGAGCAAGAGTTGAAACGTTGAGGACTTTTTCATAATTACATAAGACCACTGTCTATTCAGAAGAAATTGCAGAAGTTAATATGATGGTACAGAATAGCAGGATTACTTCCCCTACTTGATTGATTTCTATTTTCTTGCTAAGAAGGAAGGTATCAATAGAATATTTTGCTCACGAACTCGAGTAATGTCTGAACTGATTTAATGACGCTATAGCAAGAAGACCATGGTACTTCGTTATTTTGTATCCGATACAACGCAAATATCTTAATTACATTATTTATTTATTCTAAATTTCTCAGTTATCAACTCATCTATGTTTGGGATAAAAAGATGAAAGAAAACGGTTTGTAATGTAATTACATCTTCATTTGCGCATCCTCACATGTTCCCGTCATTCCTTGCGAAATGGCGTCACTGTACGCATAAAAGGAAAACAGATCTTCAAACGCCATTTTTAACAAAACAAAATTCTGTTTAGATAGATAGATAGATAGATAGATAGATAGATAGATAGATAGATAGATAGATAGATAGATGGATGAATGGATGGGAACAAAATGAAGTAGATTGACAAATTTATTTTTCGAACCAGTGGAAGACACGCGAGATGTCGAAATATTGTTCCCAAGATAACAAATGGCACTCTTCTTTTAATTTTGACTCTATATCGGAGGAGTTACCTCAATCCTTTCTATATTAATAATAATAATAATAATAATAATAATAATAATAATAATAATAATAATAATTCTTTTCTTTTCCCCCCTTTATTTTATTTGTTTACTTTTCTATTTTTTATTTTTTCCTTTTTCTCCCTGTCTTCCCCTTTTTTTCTCTCTCACATGACTCTATAAATGAACAATCTGGTGTGCTGCTTGTTTTAATGGCCTACCAATACATATAGTACGTTTCTCTGCCCTAGGTGTCAAGAAGACACTCGGCAGGAAATGGAAACAGAATTGAAAGATGCTAATGAAAATGATAGTAGTAGTGATGGTGGTGGTGGTGGTGGTGGTGCTGGTCGTCGTCGTCGTCGTCGTCTATGGTTTATTTTCTTTATATGTACGTATAGATTGTTGGGTTTCGACAAGTGGAAATGTGTTTGTACTTTTGTTTTCTTCCAAGTTGATTTTGTTTTACGCATTGTTTAAAAGTCACGTGAAAATCTCGCCAAAATGTAGTAGTAGTAGTAGTAGTAGTAGTAGTAGTAGTAGTAGTAGTAGTATAGTAGTAGTAGTAGTAGTAGTAGTAGTAGTAGTTTCCTTGATAATTATGTACTAAGCTATGTAAAATATATTTTCTGAAAGTCGAAAGCCTCCCTGAGAAATTCACAAACATCACATCTTTCCATATTTCTCTTTAAAATTACATTAAAAAATCTATATAACAAATCGTGGCATTTATCATTATTTTTATTTTCTATTTTCAAAACTAGTATTTAAAAAATATTCTTGGATTTTCTCTGAACATTCTTAGTCATTTATTCAAATTTTTTTTTTATTCTATTATATTTTTCCTTTAAAAACTTTTAGTTATTTTCATCTACTTTAGTTGTACCTTGAGGGCGGGAGTATTTGGGAATAAAATTACAAGGTTCTGGACTTCAGGCTGATGTGGATTTTCAGCTGTTGATTGGACAACCTGCAAGTCTCATGGATCGAATAGTTTTAACAAACAATTTCTGGATGGTGCTGCCACATCCAGCTGTCAGAGGTCTGGCGCAGTTTACGAATTTCTGACTATTCCTGTCGAAGAAACAAAAGAAAAGAAATTAAATGTTATGTAATTTCAGTTTTACAAGGTTTTCGTCTCCATCCTCTTTCTCTCTCTCTCTCTCTCTGCACATATTAGTATTATATGTATACCGGGAGTTTGGGTTAAATTTGATGCTTTTTATGCCTCCTTTCTTCTTTCTTCTTCAGTAACAGCTTGCTGTATTGAATATTCAATGGTATTGGAGAGCATAAGGATTAACGTTGTAGTTGAGAAAAAAAGCTGACATGGAAAACTAGAAGCCATCTGAATATTGCAGAAAAAGAGTTACCTGTATCATGATGATTCGAACTGGGTATCAAAATACCTCTTGAACCCTTACTTGTTCCATATATATATATATATATACGACGGGCTTCTTTCAGTTTCCGTCTACCAAATCCACTCACAAGGCTTTGGTCGGCCCGAGGCTATAGTAGAAGACATGTATGTATGTGCGTGTGTGAAAGTAAAGTTGTAAATCAATTTACCTGCAAATCTTGTCAAAGGTTTCTGAAGACTTGTAGTTAAAAATCAACATTTTCACACAGTCCATAGCCCGGTACATGTTACAAAGACCAGCACCTTCCAGACCACCAACAAATACTGGGGGAGCAAAACAGAAATTAACGTAAAATTATTATTTCATGCAGACATTTAAAAAAAAAATTCATTTACTTAACAGAACAGTTTATGATGACTCTTAGCTGAGAACAGTAATCTACAAAACAAATGTGTATCTCTTTTATGCTTTGCTCGTTTAAGTCGTTAGGCTGTGGCCATGCTGGAGCACCACCAGAAAGAATTTTAGTCGAATGAATCGACGCCAGAACTTGTTTATTTTTAAGGCGTAGGAGTAGCTGTGTGGTAAGTAGCTTGCTTACGAACCACATGGTTCCGGGTTCAGTCCCACTGCGTGGCACCTTGGGCATATATATATGTATATATATGTATATATATATATATATATATATGTGTGTGTGTGTGTGTGTGTGTGTGTGTGTGTGTATGTATGTATAGCGAAGCTATCAAAAGTGATAGTATTAAAAGTGAAACAATATAAAAGTGAAACTACTATATCGCATTACAATAGAGATTTTATTGTTGAACTTTTGACACGTAACATCGAAACAGTCTAAGAGATTGCTCCGGGCTCGTATTAGGCAAGAAGCTGGAATGTGTAAAATTTGAATGAAATCGCTTGAATGAAATCGCTTTGAATGAAATCGCTTACATCCAAGGAAATATTGGTTCAATACCTAGTATTGTTAGGGAATGAAATTCCCTTCAAACAATATGTATATATTAAGCATATAGTTTATATCCAGTTAAAAAAGGAAAAGAAAATGGAGATAAGGAAGTTAACAATTATATATTATTAACAAATTGGTCATTTTCGCTTCTTACAGCCCTTTCAATTAATACTCAGTAATTCAATTACAAATTTGTACATTAAATTTGCATTTATTTGATATGAGCATAATTTCATCAGAGAAGAGGATGTACCTTGGAATGTTATGTGCAGACCTTTTAGTTCCTTTTAGCTAAAATGAACTGATAGTTCCGCACATAATGAACTGATAGGCCCGCTTATAACATCTCAAAGTACATCTTTTTCTCTGATGAAATTATGCTCATGTCACATAAATGCAAATTTAATGTACAAGTTTGTAATCAAATTATTGATTATTAATTGAAGTAGCTGCAAGAAGTAAGGATTACCAATTTGTTAATAATAAATAATTGCTAACTTCCTACTTGCAATTTTTTTCTTCATTTAACTGTATATATATATATATATATATATATATATATATATATATATATATATATATATATATATCTTTGGATGTCTTAATCTCAAGATTAAGCTGACTTTTGAGACACTACAAGGCCCAATACGTGGTGAAAATCTTAAATGATTATTTTCTTATTTTATGAAATTTTACAGAAATATAAATGTTTCAAATTTCCTCCCAAGAACAAAGATTAGTGCTTTCATAAAACTCACACACACCCACACACACACACACACACGCACTCACACACACACGCACTCACACACACACGCACGCACGCACACACACGCACACATTCATACATACACATACAAATACACTCACACATACAAACATGCATACATATATATATATATACACATGTACATAAAACAAAACGGAAAAAACACTTCTTATTTTAACTTCCTCGTGAAATAGTATTCAGTTTTGTTAAAGTTTATACTGAAGCTTATCCCACCCAATATATTTGTATTTTGTAGTTTTTGTTGTTGAATTTGTTTTTGTCGTTGTTGTTTTTGAATTCTATTTATAAATTATTCCTTTCTAACGTTGGTACCAAACTGCAAATTTTGAGTGTGAGCATAAAACTAGACTAAACCGACAATAGAACGTAAATGTATATAAGCAACTATGCATACAGATGTATGCGTGTGTATGTGTGTGTGTGTGTGTGTGTGTGTGTGTGTGTGTGTGTGTGCTTGTCTTTGTATGTGCGTGTATGTGTGTGCTTGTCTTTGTATGTGTGTGTTTGTGTATGTGTGTGCGTGTGTGTGGTTATGTGTGTGTGAGAGAGAGTATTGTATGGTTATCTGTGTGTGTATGTGTGTGCTTGTCTTTGAGGAAAGTGTGATATTTAGTGAAATAGGCAGAGTATAAATGCAGGTTTGTATTCAAGAAAGTTTATTGAGAGAAGCAGAAATAATATGGAAGAGGTTGTTGTGTGTCAAAGAACGAAAAAAAACGTGGACGTTTAAAAAGTAGGTATATATGATTGCCTATTATAATGCAATATCAGCGCAGAACATACCAATGTTTAAGGACGTTCTAACCGTGACCATCTCAATTTTTTAAGCATAATGTACGTAGAATTGTATTATATTGTTATCTGGTGTATTCGTAAAAAAATGATAGGGCGATTTTAGAGTGATATAGCTGTTATTTCTAGCTGGTCATGCGACAACATAGAGGTTCTCTCGTTGGTTTGAGAGAATCAAGGGGAAAGATATGGAGAGGAGGGGATATAGAAAGTGTTTGAAGAGCGGAAGTGGAAAGAGTGTTAAAACGCGAAGAAAGTAAGACATGGCGTGAAAGAGAAGGAAGTTAGACGCTGGAAGAATAGAGTGAGATTTTGGTTGCTATGGTAACGCAGATAAACAGTAGAATAAGTTGAGATGTGTTGAAATAATGAGACAGACAGGCAGACTAAGAAAGAGAGAGAAGGGGAGAGGGAGAGGCGAAGGTAGAAGGAACAAGAATGAAGGGAGGGGTGAGAGTTAAGAATAGAGTGCAAAAGAATCGAACGCGGACAAACAGTGGTAGTCAGAGGAGAATGAGTGACAGAGAAAAGAGAGAGAGGAAGGAGAAGAGCGTGAGTTACAGGCAGAGAAGACGAGAGTGAGATAGAGAAAGTAGAGGGAGAAAGAGAGAAGGGAGAGGGATAGAAAAAAAAGGCAGGGACAGACAGAAAGAGAAACGAGGAGTTGAAAAGGGAGAGTGTGATAAACAATGATGAGAAGAAAAGGTGGGAGTCAGAAAAGGAGTGGGGAGAGGGGAACAGTGAAAAAGTATGTGAATTTTATACACACAAACATATACACACACATACACATACATACACAGTCATACACTCACACATACATATACAAAGAGAGAGGGGTAGGGTGAGAGAGAGGGGGTAGGGGTGAGAGAGAGTGTGATAGACAGAGAAACAATGGAGAAAAAGTGACACAACAGAGATAGAAGAAAGTTTCATTCGAAAGATGGAGAGATAGGAACAATGCATAGGAGGAGAAGTAAGAGCAAAGCTACAAACACGTGCTTCCATCTATCAGTGCATCGTATCTACATTGACTAGAAAAAAATACAATAAAATAAAATAAATAAATGAACTAATCTAGTGTGTATTGCATAAACAAAATGTCTTGTATATTCTTGGCAACGATAAAATATTGGCAAATAGAAATTACGAGATATGTAAAGAATTAACAGACAGAAAATGGCGGGTAGAAATAGATCTGGATTGTAAATTGGTGAGCGGATTTTTGGGAAGTAAATTAGCGAAAGCTTTCGAGTTATATGTACGTGGTGTGTGTGTGTGTGTGTGTGTGTGTGTGTGTGTGTGTTATAGTTTATCCAGTTTCAGTCACAGGACTGCGGTCATGTTGGAGTACTTCTCTGAAAACTGTTAACTGATCAAAATATTAATTGAACAAATCGACCCCGTAATTATAACAATTCAGTTACTTATTTTATAGATCGATATTTGTAGAGCTAAAAGGTGACGGGGCATGCATTTTACCCAAGTGTTATATATATATATATATATATATATATATATATATATATATATATATAGGAATAGTATTTAATTGCTATTTCTAAATTTCGGTATGTGGTGAAGTAATTTGCTGAACCCTAATTATAATTATGCTTATTATTATAGAATTTTTGTATAAGGTTACCGATAAAGGTTATTTTAACATACCGAACTACTTGATAAAATTATTAATTATTAATTATATGTATATATATATATATATATATATATATATATATATATATATATATATATATAAATAGTTCGCTGAGAAAATAAATCTGAATTGAACCCAAAACATAGAAAACAAAACTAAGCAAGCGAACATGAAACACTCGAAACAGCCGTTGGACCAATTAAAAGTAGCCAGCAACTTTCCCTGAAATCATCATTAAATAATGGTTTCAAATTTTAGCTCAAATTTTGTCTCAGAATCTTCGTAACGGATTATGGGCCCTGCCTCCCCCTTGACTAAAAGAGTTTTTGAAACTTGGCAGACTATTCGGCTTCAAGAGTATTTTGGAAATGAAACAAGTGGCATGATTGTGTTGGTGAGCATGCCAATAATCTATGATAATAAGGGTACCTAGCGAAGGTTAAGGGAGATTTTACGACCATTCTTTTTCTTTCCTGCTTCCATTTTGTAATCATAAACAAATAGAGTGCTACAAATGCACGTGTATTAGAGAGTAGAGTGGTATGATTAAATGCTATTTTGGCTGCTGTTTCTAGAACTTCAAAGGATCGAAATCCAATGAATGTTTTAAAAGGCAGCCATAGGAGATAGCGATAAAAATGTAAACAAATCCACGCCATTACCCTCCTTCCATCTCTTCAGAATTTGTCTCTCTTTTGAAGCCTGTCTCTCAATTTCTAGCTCTCTCTCTCTCTCTCTCTCTCTCTCTCTCTATCTCCCTCTCTCTCTCTCTCTCTCTCCTCTCTCTCTCTCTCTCTCTCTCTCTCTCTCTCTCTCTCTCTCTCTCTCTCTCTCTCTCCATTGCAACTAGCCTGGAAGGAGGCAACGATAAAGCGAAAGAACCATTAAAGGGGGACTGAAGTGAAAAGAAGACCAGTTTGACGTCATACAAACGTATTTTGGAATCTTACAGTTACGACTTCTCGTTTCCAATTTGATGAATATCTGCTTTTGATATCTGCTACTCTGATTCAATCTTCTCTTTCTTCTTTCTTGACAGATACTCGGGTGTGGTGGCAGGGAGAACTGACTCTCATTTCTCAAAATAAATGTTATACACCTCTTTCCAGAGAGACGAGGAGTAATGAGTATGTGTGTGTTTACGTAGCACCTTGGGCAAGTCTCTTCTACTATAGCCTCCGGCCAACCAAAGCCTTGTGGGTGGATTTGGTAGACGGAAACTGAAAGAATCCTTTCGTATATATGTGTGTGTGTGTTAGACCCCACACATCATTGCTTGACAACCAATGTTGGTGTGTTTGCGTCCCCGTAACCTATCAATTCTGCAAAAGAAACACCGATAAAATAAGTACTAGGCTTACAAAGAATAAGTCCTGGGGTCGATATGTTCGACTAAAGAGGCAGTACTCCAGCATGGCCGCAATCAAATGGACTGAAACAATAAAAGAATAAAATAATATATATATACCGACGGGCTTCTTTCAGTTTCCGTCTGCCAAAATCCACTCACAAGGCTTTGGTTAGCCCGAGGCTATAGTAGAAGACACTTGCCCAAGGTGCCACACAGTGG
Organism: Octopus bimaculoides; assembly: GCF_046866305.1. NCBI lineage: Eukaryota > Metazoa > Mollusca > Cephalopoda > Octopoda > Octopodidae > Octopus > Octopus bimaculoides. The sequence continues at coordinate 63,706,151 of NC_142940.1, forward strand.
GACTGAACCCGGAACCATGCGGTTGGTAAGCAAGCTACTTACCACACAGCCACGCCTGCGCCCTATTATATACATTTTTTTTTTTTTGTGTTTCCTGTATTTAACATACTTTATATATTTACCTGTCCCAATTTACTTATCTTTACGTTTACTTTTATATAGAAATATATACACATACTCACGCATTGCTGATAAATTCAAAAAGAATGTTACTAGTTTAAAGGGCGCAGATATGGCTGTATGATTCAAACGGTCGCTTTTGTAACCACAGCAATACCACAGCACAAGTGATTGGCCAAGTGGCCAAGTGACTTCTACTGTAGCCTTGGGCCGACCGATGCCTTATAAGAGGTTTTTGGTAGATAGAAGCTATGTGGAAGCCCGTCGAATATATATGCGTGTGCGTGCGTGAGAGAGCATGTACATGTGTGTGTGTGTGTGTGTGTGTGTGTGTGTGTGTGTGTGTGTGTGTGTGTGTGTTTTGTGTTTGTGCTTGTCCGCCCCACTTAATATGACGACCAGTGTTGATTTATGCCCGTAATTATCTTTTAAAAAAACTGATAAAATAAGTACCAGACTTTAAAAATGAGTGCCGGGATCAATTTGTCCAGCCACACCCTTCCCGGTGGTGCTTCACTCTTGGCCTCAGTCCAAAAGACTAAAACATGTACATAAAATATCTTCTTAGCTCCATATCCTCTCCTTAAACTAAGAAACACGACTGTTATAATACATGGTTCAAACCTCCCTTTTCACTTAATGTTAGAACTAATATCGTACAAACTTCTCTAAACTTTCAACCATTTACCAATTAACCATAAATTTATATTTTACTTGTTTCAGACATTAGACTGTCCAACCACACCCTTCCCAGTGGTGCCCCACTCTTGGCTACAGTAAAAGACCACGAAGCGGAATTGAACCCATAACCATGTGGCTGGGAAGCAAACTTCTTACCATACAGCCACGCCTACTATTTAATAATTATAATCTTTAGCTAGACTACTGCTGTACAACAACCTGAAGAACATACTAGTCTTATCCACTAGTGTAACTAGGGTGTTTGCTGCCCGGGTCAACCCTTGAATTTTTTCCGCTCCTTCTCGGGTCCCCCGGAGTGGGGTGGCTTATACTGGCTTATGCAGTTGATCTAAAAGTTCCTCCTCCGCTCCCACCCAGCAATTTCCCCAGCTATGCAATTACACCTGCTACTGTCATGTGACCAGGAACTTGAAGGAAACAAAGAAAATCTCTAGTTTCTATTACTTTGTAGAAATATTTTGTATCTATGTATATGTGTTTATGTGTGTGAATGTTTGTACGTGTGTGTGCATGTGTGTATGTGGATATGTGTGTATGTGTGGTGTGTGTATGTGGGGGATATGTGTAGTATGTGTATGTGTGTATGTATTGTGTGTGTATGTGCGTGTGTACGTATGTGTACATGTATGTGCATATGGTGTGTGTGTATATGTGTGTGTATGTGCGTGTGTACATGTATGTCCATATGGTGTGTGTGTGTATATGTGTGTGTATGTGCGATGTGCGTGTGCATGTGTGTACGTGTGCGTGAGTGTGCGGTGTGTGAATTGTGTGTGTGTGTGTGTGTGAGTGTGATATGACTGCAGTGTATGTGTATATGTATGGGTATGTGTGGTGTGTACGCGTGTGTTTGCGTGTGCGTGATGTGTGTGTGTGAGTGTGTGGTGTATGTGTATATGTGTGTGTGTGTGTGTGTGTGTGTGGTGTATGTGTATATGTGTGCGTGTGTACGTGTGTGTGGTGTGTAAACGGGTATTAAAACTGTTGATAAACAGCTGACTGAAACAGGGAAATGGAGAATTTCCAATTTTTCCAAAAAGATAAAAGAAATAAAAATTAAGTGAAATACAAAAGAAACCGCTAAGTCAATTTCTGTTTTGTCTGATTGATTCGTCGTGTAAGGCACAGAGCCAGAAACTGTATTTAGGAAAGAACAATAAGATTATGTGATGTTCATGCGTTTTCCCCCAATAATGACGAATGCAATAGAAACCCTTAGAGCATCACATACAATACTTTGTCGTTGCTGTTACTGTTGTTGTTGTTATCGTTGTCATTGTTGTTGTTGTTACTGTTGTTGTTTAGCCCCAGGATATCTTTGATTGCTAATTTATTCTGGTGATTGCCTATAACCATTAGATGTTTATAAACTAATTTTATCGATACTTCTTCCAAAAGTCTTATGCTTTTTTGTTCACACCTACTTGTGTAGGTTGAACTACGGAAAACGTAGAGAGAAAGAAATTTTGCTATTTCTTGTAATAAATACATCTTAATCAGACCCTTTTCTTGGATGCTTATTATACTACTCTTAATCCGCAAATTACATTTTTGCTTGCTTGGACCCCCCAAAAATCTTATATGGACCCCTTGGGGTCAAATGGACCGCGATTGAGACCACTGTTTTAAGAATTCAAACTTGAACAAGCAGACCTTTGACCAAAGACACTCTATCAATATACACCCCGCTTTTTATTGTTGCAAACATTATCTGATAGCGAATGAGTTAAGGAGGGTTGGCTGCTATTCTTAGCAGGTCGTGTGGTTACGTAGAAATTCCCTTATTGGCTCGTTTTAATCGTTGTTGTCGGTTATGGCTGTTGTTCGATGTTGATATCATTGCTGCTATTGATTTTGTTTGCCGTCATCAATGGCGTATCGTCGGTGTTCATAAAAATACCACAAGTATTATTATTTTTAATGTCGAAGTTGCTACCGTATGTATTTTTTTTCTCTCTCCGATGTTAAGTACAGTATCAACTAAACAATACAGTTATTTTATGGAAACGGAAGTGTTCGTGTCTAGCTTTCAAATGAATTATTTTTCTATGATAGCTGGATTCAAGTCAAACTGTTACCATATCAATTAGCATTGTTCACTGTTGCTTCCAGTTTGACGCACTCACATATCCTCCGATCTGATTTATACATTATCTGCCAACAAAGAAGTAAGATGTGGTCGCTCATCCTGCTAGAAGTAGTAATCAAATCGCTCTAAAAGCTCAGTCAACCGTATTTAAAAAGAAATGATCTTCATTGCAGCACTCTTGATCATAAAAATCCTTGGGCTCGGCTGACTTGGGAATAAAATAACAAGCACTAGTTTCTTTCGTTTGACCTTATTTGGTGTTGTCAAGCTTCAGTAATACGAGCAACGATACGGCATTTATCGCACTGTGACGAAGTCCACCTTAACAGTTTCTGCTGTGGTCTCCTCCGTAATTTATAATCTGCGGGTGTACAAAGATAGATTGAAGAGCAGAGGACTCAATGTGACACTTCAGGCTATCACACTGCATTCTATACGGTTTATCACTGCCTGCAGGAGTTGTAGATAATCATCACCGATTGTGTGTGATATGATTCCTTGATGGTGGCTACACAACAACAGCAACATCCAAAGCTGGAGCCTGTAGTTTCCCTTGACTTCCGAGAAACTACAATTAAATTTCATGCAAACAACAGTCTGTCGTCTTAAAAATAAATAAGACAACTAAGATTACGTAGTCCTGGGTAAACCATCTGAATATCAAATGGGGTGGTTGCGGCTGGCACGCTTTTGAACGTAAGCCTGCTTGAGCAGAGTTGATCTAGATCTAAACAGCAAAAATGGCAAGATACATCGTTGAAACTGTTGTTCAAGCATGAACGTAATACGATCTTATCTGTTATTTGCCACATATATCTGAAATTCGGAGTCTAATTTGCAATTCAAGTTATGTACATGCGTATACACATTCATAAAAACAGCGTGAACATTTTTTATAAAATATTTATAGATTGAAGAAAAAACTAGGACAAACGAATCTGATGTCATGATTTAATTAATTAAAAAAAGAGTTAGATAAGGTTTCACTAAAAAAAATTTGATAACTATGAGACATTGAGCAATTTCCAGAGTAAAAGAGAAAAGAAAATATTTCGAGTGTGACACTTTGCGAAAGAAATTGTATTAAATGATTCCCAATAAGTGTAATATCACGTGATGGAAATATGAACAAAACAGACGACATATTAAGCCTTCCTTCTAAAAGGTGTTATCTGCATGGAAATTTGTTTTAAGTCATCTGTTTTTTTTTTTTTTGGTTTTTTCTTATTCCGATAAGTCTTGGAATATGAGATGAGACTCGAAACCTGAAACCTAAAAAAAGGAATTTTTTCTTTTTCAGCTTGTATTTCAAATCTAAGATGTCAACCAAATATATTTTTTCTCAATTTATTTAATTAATTTTTGTTTTAAATCGAGCGTTGATTATCTGAATTAAGAAATTGCTGCTTATAAAACCGCAAGTGTGGGTGATGATATATATATATGTATATATATATATATATATATATATATATATATATATATATATATATATATATATATATATATATATATATATATGTATGTATGTATGTATGTGTGTGTGTGTGTGTGTGTGTGTGTGTGTGTGTGTGTGTGTGTGTGTGTGTGTGTGTATTTATATTTATATTTATATTCATCTATTCATATTTATCAAAAAATGTCTATTTATTTCCTGAATATATTGAAACAGGTGTGTATACGAACACATAATTTGAATTATTAAACACCAAACATTCATCAAAGAGTATAATTTTTTTTTCCCTATCTACATGTTATAATTAATTTCGAAGAGAATGCCAAGATACGTTTTCCGTTTGTTTTCATATCGATATTTTTGTTTTTCTATCGTCTTTATTTTATGCTCTCTCTCTCTCTCTCTCTCTCTCTCCTCTCTCTCTCTCTCTCTCTCTCTCTCTCTCTCTCTCTCTCTTTCTCTCTCTCTCTCTCTCTCTCTCCTCTCTCTCTCTCTCTCTCAGATTTCAAGCAACAACAGAAATAAATGAGTCCTTCTGACCCAAGGTTACACATTTTTAAAGGTGAGGTCGACGTCTGAATCAATCACACATTTTATATTGGCACATATTTCATACCTCCAAACCGATTCACAAACATATAAGGGCCCCAACTCGATATTGATTTCTAACAAAGCCACAGATTTTGTTGGTGGGGTGGGAACTGTCTTAGTGTTGATCTTCTATTGTAATTCATCTGAGATCGCTTAACACTTCTATTAGAAGGAAATACTCAGGCTGGCTTGAAATTAAAACCCCTGCTTGTGTAACAGGCACCGAACCCCACGGCTCTTAATGTCTCTAAACAACGTTCCTTATCATTATTTTAGGGTCCTAACAAGTATACGTGGATGGTCAAAATAGTTTTTAAAAATTCGTTTTCAACCAGTTGAATCCTGGCACCGAAAAAAGTATTTTGCGAGACAATCTTTCTGGCTTTCTAAGTCTTAGAAATTTTTAGACGATGCCCTGGTCATCTTCCTGTTATTATTGGACATCGCTTTCACAGCTCTTGGCGGCAATTGTTACTTTGAAGGTTTTTTTTGAAGAATCTTCATGCTAACGACGAAAGAAAATGCAACCGCACTTGCAAAATTCCGACAAAAAATTGCAATTTGATATAAGAAACGCGGTTAAAAATATTCATGAGCCATCGGAAAGTAGTGACAGACAATAAGCGACATGAAAGCCGCTTGAAACCAATTTAATTACGCTGTGCTAACGTTTTCGCTGATTTTCTACACCAAGAACAAATTATTGAAGAACTGGCTAACACTGGAAGAGAATTTGATATCGATGAAATAAACGGTACCGGATATTTGTAATTTTCCTGAATCACATACAAAAAAAAATTAATCGGTCGCAACTTTATTAGTTAGGATCGATATCGAACTTACGAAGAGTCGAATAATCAAGACGTCAATTAAAATGAAATGTCTGCCAAGTTTCGTTGCATTCCTAATGAGCTGTTGAACAGTGAACTCACTGCTTCATTATACTTTCTTTTATTCTTTTACTTGTTTCAGTCATTTGACTGCGGCCATGTTGGAGCACCGCCTTTAGTCGAGCAAATCAACCCCTGGACTACGTTAAGGGTACACATGTCTGTGGAGTGCTCAGTCACTTACACGTTAATTTCACGAACAGGTTGTTCCGTTCATCGGATCAACTGGAACCCTCGTCGTCGTAACCGACGGAGTGCCGCGATAAATATGTGCGTATGTATGTATGTACGACAGGCTTCTTTCAGTTTCCATCTACCAAATCTACTCACAAGATTTTTGTTGGCCCGAGGCTATAGTAGAAGAGACACTTGCTTAACGTTCCACGCAGTGTGACTGAACCCGGAACCATATGGTTGGGAAGCAACCACACAGCCACGCCTGCGCATGCGTGTCTTTAGTGATCGAAATGCCTCCAATTAGATAACGGAAACCCTTAAAACCATTTAAAAATCAAACGTTAAGGATGTTTGTCGCGCTTCACCCTGGTTAATCTGACCAAAGATAAGAGACGTTCCAGTAATGACCATCTCCTCATTCTTCTCACCCCCAATATGGTGTACATACGACAATGTCTCTTATATAAGTCTTCGCCGCTGTTTATCTCCAAATCGGCGCTGATGAAGCAGACTTTTGATAAAAAGAGTTCCTACCGTGACCACCACATGTTTTCACTGCCTTTATGATTACCTTATTTATCATCACCTATTTATGATGGTGTGAAGGTGCGTGTCTTAGGGTGTTGCACTCGCGATTGCCAGAACGCGCGTTCGATTCCTGGTCCGGGCGGCGCGTTGTGTTCTTGAGTGAAACACCTCATTTCACGTTGCTCCAGTCCACTCAGCTGTTAATGGGTCACCATGCAAGTGGACAGTCTACCGATCGGGGTGGGGAGTTGGGCATGGTGGACTGCAGACCTAGGCAGTGGGATGGTGTCATTCAAAAGCTAAAACAATGCGAAGTGCATTGTGACCAACGTTGTATAGCAGCACCCCATAGTCTGGTCAATACTGTGATGCTCCGACTAATGACGGTAGGATACGATATAAGAGGGAGATTGGTCTACTATTCCAAGAGGTTTCTTCCCTGGTTTATCATTCGATGTTTATATCGATCAATTTGAGCGCCAGCTTCCTCATTGGCTCAATCGAGTATACATGGTTGATATGATGAATTAAGAGATGAGACACGCGATATTGTAGTGCATACAACATAAAAGTTTTGCTGATCTGAGATCAAACTCACTCAAACAAACGAACAAAGACGAAGAGACAAGAAGAGAAAAACAAAATATGTATTTTTGAAAAACAATTTTTGCGTAATTTCATTTCTATCTTTTTTAATTCTTTTTCCATGCACAATTTTGGTGAGATTTTTTTTCTTTCGTTTTCTTTTTTCGTATTGCCAAGCCAGGTTTTTCTTTCATTAAAAGTAATAAAATAAAACTTATGTATTATCATGTGTGGTTTTCTTTTCACATTACTTCTAGAGTACACGATTTCTATGGCGTCTGAGAAACCTATTATGTCACACAGTCAAAAGTCTGATGTCAACAAAAAAAAAAAAAAAAGAAAAGAAACAACGCAAAGTCTCGTTTCTATTCTCTTGCATCTCTAACAACATTCGATCTTCGAAAGAAAAGGCTTTTCTGCTTTCAGTCGACTTCCGACATGATTAAAAAGTATCGAATGTCTGTGTGTGTACGTGAGTGAGTGTGTGCCTGTATGCATATGTATATATGTGTGCCTGTGTATACATATGTATATATATATATGTGTGTGTGTATATATATATATATATATATATATATATATATATATATATATATGTGGGGGGGGGGTATGCGTGTGTGTATAAGTACAGTGTATATATGAGTGTATACGTATGTATACATACTTATATATACATATACATACACACATGCGCGCACGAGCCCCCACACACGTATGTGTGTGTATGTGTGTATAGATAGATAGATAGATAGATAGATAGATAGATAGATAGATAGATAGATAGATAGATTGGTAGATAGATAGATAGATAGATAGATAGATAGATAGGCAAAGCAAAACTAAAACCAGAATAAAAGCACAAACAACAAAAGTAAAAGGGACGAATACAGTAGGTGTATTAAGCTGACGCTCAGTTTAAGATATATCGGTAAAAAAAGGAGGGTGTGTGACGTTTCGAGCGCAGCTCTTCGTTAGAAAGAGGAAAGAGCCGCACAGAAGCAAAAGAATAATCCGAAGAAAGCATCCGTGTGGTGACATGGTTGAATTGACCGGAAGTGGAGAGATAGAGAAAGTGGTTTTTGAATGTGAAAGAACGCAAGATTTCTCTCCCTTAACATTTTTATATGCTATAATTTATAGCTTTATCTGTTTCAAGTTTCGCCGTCCCCCAAAAAATCATTTCATATCAGAAGACGTCGGTGTGAATCCTGTGACGCTAATGAGAAATAAAAATAGTGGGAATGGCGAGATCGTGTTTCAAATGGCTGCCAGTTGAAACCAGTTGTTTGAATGAGCCTAATCTGACTCATTAATGACTGACTGAACGATTAAACCTTATTTCCGCAAGTTCGCCGCCAGCCTGCACCTTCAAAACCCACTTGACTCATTTGATGAAACATACACTCCCTGACACTTAAACACACAGGCAAGAATCCACATACATACGCACGTATACATACATGCACGTATACACTTGACTAGACACGTACACATACATACACGCAAGCACACGTTTTGTCGCCTCTGTGTGTGTGTGTGTGTGTGTGTGTGTGTGTGTGTGCACATAGCTAAATAGTTAAGCGTTAGTAATTAAGGTACGCTGCGTATATATGTGTATATGCATGCATAAGCATATGTGAATATATATGATGTCCCATTAGTATGGCTGTATTTAGAGGTGTGATAAGAAGCTTGCTTCCCAATCGCATGGTTCCGGGTTCAGTTTCACTGCTTGGCACCTAGGGCAGGTATCTTTTACTATAACCTCGGGCTGACCAAAACCTTGTGAGTGGATTTGGTTGACGGAAACTGAAAGAAGGTCGTTGTATATATAGAGAGAGAGAGGGAGAGACAGACAGAGAGCAGTAATGCGGATAAACAAATTAAATATATGAGCATGGGTATGATATACAATACATATGTGTGTGTGTGTGTGTGTGTGTATATATATATATATGTCTCTTCTATTCTTTAATTATTATAAATCTTCGACTGAGGAGGGACCCGGTTTCCAACAAAGATACAAGGCTCCATCTTTGGGATAAAGTTAACACAAATTCACATTTGGAACTTGAGAAAAGTCTTACATATTTTTTACTGTTCCGCTCACAGTTTGCACTTGTAATGTACGAATTAGCCGGTCGAGTTCTCTTTGTGAAAATCCCAGTTTATCCAGATTCTCCTTTAAGCATTTACTAACAAAGCTTAGTGCTCCAATTATTATTGGTATGAATATGAATTCATAGTCTGAATATAGAAGCGGGAGGTTTCGAAGCAGTTGTCCATAGATTCCTCTTTTTCTTTGATTTTCAAAGAGATATTCATATCTGCAGGGCAGGTAACCTCTATGATGGTACATACCTTTGCTCTTCTGTTCCAAACAACCATATCCAGCCTGTTATGCTTACATTTGACAGAAGTTTTGATGGTAATATTCCATCAATATTCCTTGCGTTGGGATTTTCTAAGTTTATTTCAAGACAGACTATTTTGCGGATGGCATTGTAAATTGTTTTAGCAACAATATTGTGCCGCATAGGGAGGTAGTACCGTGACGACATTTTAGGACAGCTGCTAATTACATGCGCAATGTCTTCCACAGAAACATGACATAGCCTACACATGCGGTTGCACCTTGGGATTACGAGAGTGTCACTGTGTCTCTTGTTCACCAAGTGTAGTTAAAAAACGGTTACAAGTTCAGATCCGTTCCAGACGATACTTTTCGGCTTTACTCTGTCAATGAACCGGAAGTGAATAATTCGTTACTAGTGATGGAAGTAGAATCAGTTTGAAATAGCATTCTGTAGATCTTACTTAACGTGTATAGAAAGCCACAATGCTGCAGTATCCACCTTGAGGAAGCTTCTCGTATACACGTATAGTGCTTTTTAGCGTTTGCATCTATTGATACACCGAAGTGTATCAGTAACAAACGAAAAGCGTCCAGTAGCGACACTTGTTACTGATGATGTGCAAAGACTCAGAAATGTGATTTAGCAATTCCGACACGCTTCTGTGCTTTTTAGCACTATACTTCTGAAGCTTTCGCAAGACGAACGCTGCAGCTTTGTGGCTTTCGATAGTATATCCATGTTAAATAAGAAATATATAATGCTATACTGTAGTGAATTATGTTTTTATTTGCCAAAAATGATGTTCTGCAGCCAAATGGCAATTTTGATGCTATATTTCTATATTTAACAAACAAGAGTGAGGAAAATGTCGAAAATGGAGCAAAATGTTCACACACATATATGAATATAAATATACTGTTTATACTGTGATAAGGATAACTAAAATCATTAATCTTTAATTAAATGTATTGTTTAATATAAACAGTTTCTTGGGAACTATAAAGAAATAGAACGCATATCATTTTGATTTAGCCAGGCCAGGTTATTCGTGCCTGCTTTATCTTTTCAAACCAAGCTCTCTTGTCTCTTCTCAAGTTTCTCTTCGCTTTGTGAATCAACAGGTGGCATTATTCTGACACCACATCTTATCTCTTCTTCTACTCTTCTTTCCTTTCTCTGCTTCATCTTCTCTCTCTCTCTCTCTCTCTCTCTCTCTCTGTTTGTTTGTGACTGGCTTTTTTCTTTTGTCTTTTTTTCTTCTTCTTCTTCTTCTTCTTCTTCTTCTTTCGTTCGATACTTTCCCCAGACCTTTCCCTTTGAACTAGCCATGACCACCTCGCTAAATATTTTCTACGAGTCTTCACATCCGGTTGTCTGTCGCTGACATTCAAATTTGGTTTTCAATACCAACTGGAACCGGACTTTGATGTCATCGGTTTACACTTTTTTCTATATGTGTGTGCACGTGCGTGTGTGCGTGTATTTGTGTGTATATATGTGTGTGTGTAGAGAGAGAGAGAGAGTGAGTGTGTGTGTGTGTGTGTGTGTTAGGTGTGTGTAGAGTGTTAGGTGTAACGTACAGAAATTGCATATTGAGAAAAAAAGTGGTCAGAATTTTGGAAAAAAAATCTTTTTATTTCATTATTATTAATGCTTTCGTTCCTTTCTCGAACTTGTCAAATAAAAAAATTTGTGAATGCACAAACAGCTCGTTCATTTATATAAAACATGTTTTTTGGCGGGGGTTTTGTTTAGAAGAGAACATTGTTTTTGCTTTTTGGGGTGAGGTTCCATGACAATGGAGCTGGATAGATAGAAATATAGGTAGATAGATAGATAGATAGATAGATAGATAGAGAGAGAGAGAGAGAGAGAGAGAGAGAGAGAGAGAGAGAGAGAGAGAGAGAGATAGATAGGTAGGTAGTCCTTTACCATTGTATATATATATATATATATATATATATATATATATTGAGAGAGAGAGAGAGAGAGAGAGAGAGAGAGAGAGAGAGAGAGAGAGAGGTGAGGGCGCCTGGCCTAGTGGTGAGAGTGTTGCAGTCACGATCGAGAGACCGAGGTTTCAATTCCTAGACCGAGTGATGCATTGTGTTCTTGAGCAAAGACACTTCATCTAACGTTGCTCCGCGGTCACTTCGACACCTGGCTCGTGACACACCGAGCACCTGTTCAGGCAACGTCGATCTGATGAAGGGAGACAACTAATGTGCGACACACAGATTTGATCACAATAAACGAATCAATTGTGCTGGTCGTTTGGCAAAAAGTTGAACGCTCATATGTCGTCGTCTTCGACGGCAGAGTCCGTCATATATACACACTCATGTTTTGAGTTCTCTCTATTGTTTTCATTACCAAATCTATTTCTGATTATAATTATATATGCTATAATTCGTATTTCTTATATGTAAAATGCACAACAGATAAGAGCAGAAAGAAACGGTAAAAGAAAGAATTCTACGTAGGTTTTAATAATGCACCGCCATTACTATCTCTTCATCTATCAGACCCAACACGAAGAAAATAAAGTGCCACAGTTTCTGCCCTGTTTTTTTTTTTGGGGGGGGGGGGGTTGTATTTGTTTCATTGCTTGACTGATTAACCTGCCATTCTGGTAATACCATAGACTCCACTGATGGTAAGAAGGGCGTATATTTTGAATGATGGTAAAGAAGTAGAAAATAACTCACGCTTTTAGGAAGATCAGACAGAAAGCTTTCAAATAAATAGCATTCTTCTGTTTCTTCTAAGCTGAAGAATATGTCATCGAGCAAAAGAAACTCAATAATCTGAAAATACAGAGGGATGGAACTCTGTTATCAAACCTCTGCTGCCTCGCTGCAATACCTATCCATGGTGAAGATTTCAGGAGCAAACTTTGAGAAAAATAATCTCCTACTTAAGTCTAATTTTGCTTCTTTTCCGATTTCAATTAGCTATGAAGTGTCTAACAATATAAGACAGGAACGAGCTAATGGAAGGAATTTTCCAAGTCGTCACTCATCCTGCTAAAAGCAACAGCTAAATCCTTTAGAAATCACACTCGTGTGTCTTAAATAAAGAAGTACATACTGGACAAAAAAAAGAAATGTAGTCGCTGATATTCATAGGAAGATGAAACTTCTTTGATCACAGGTCTGCTCGATAGGGGCTGGAGGTAGTTAGCTGATTACATCGACCCTAGTATTTGACTGGTACTGATTTTATCAACCCTGAAAAGATGAAAGACAGGGTCGACCTTGGTGGCATTTGACCTCAGAACGTGAAGCCCGAAGAAATACTGACAAGTATCTTTGCGAAGTGCGAACCATTTTGCCAACTCCTTAAACAACAGCAGCAATGATATGAATTAATATGGTAAAAGAAAAAAGAAACAGAACTGACCTGTAAACAATACAAACAAAACCAGCAAATTCTTGGCCATCGTGGATATTTTTTGGCTTTTCTCTTTTGTTCCTTATTGCGTTTCCAATCCAAGTTCTAACCTTCACACTACCACTCGGAAGACAAAGAATGAGAACAGAAAAATTGACTTTTAATTTAACAGTCTTAGAGTGGCCGAAGTCTGGAATAAACAAGAAAGTAGCCACTTAAACCAGTCAGATATATATATATATATATATTCATAGATACTTACACATAGATTCACTACGCACACAAACGTGTGTGTATCTGCGTACATACATATTTAGATACATACATAGATGTGTGTGTGTGTGTGTGTGTGTGTTTGTGTGTGTGTGTGTGTGTGTGTGTGTGTGTGTTTGTGTGTGTGTGTGTGTGTGTGTATGTGTGTGTGTGTGTGTGTGTGTGTGTGTGTGTGTGTGTGTGTGTGTGTGTGTGTGTGTGTGTGTGAGAGAGAGAGACTAGCAGCAGCACAAGTACCTGTGTCACATGTCTTAAGTGTCTTCAGAACGAAGAAAATAAGTTCTGAAGACGTTCTAAAAAAATAATGGATGGACGTTATTGCAACAAAATATCGTTCATATATCAAATATATAAGAAGAAACATGAAAATGGGAATGAACAAGTAAGAAAGAAAGATGAGATCGAATCAAATGAGAATTGAAATTCTATCTCTCAGTTAAATATATAACCACATTTCTTTTATTCTGTGGAGGCGCATAGCCAAGTAGTTAGAGCAGCAGACTCGCGGTCGAGGGATCGCATGTTCGAATCTCTGACCAGGCGATGTGTGTGTGTGCTTACGAGCGAAACACCTAAGCTCCACGCGGTTCCGGCAGAAGCCATGTGAAATAAAGTGTCTTGCTCAAGGACATAACGCGTCGCCGAAAATTGAACTCACGACCTTGTGATCGTGAGCCGAATACCGGAACCACTGAGCCACGCGCCTTCAACCCGGTGTCTTGTAATGTCGCTAAGACAGCCCTGATCGGAAATTTGGTGAACTGAATGAAATTTAGCGTGGCTGTTATAGAGTTTGTAAAGTTGTTGCATTTCAGGGTCATATCATTGCTATTATGCAAAAGTGTCGTCAGTCCAAAACGTTGCTTTTTCAGAAAACGAAAAAATACTTTCACCATTTCACATCAAAACCGTTGTACTACACATTGACAACTTTTTTGATATCTTAGTACCTGATGCAACTGGAGATACGATAGTTTGAACAAAAGAACTGGCTACTGCAAGCAAAAATAAATATTGAAAAAAAAACGCATTTGACCAAACTGAACATTCGACAATTTAACATAATGGTTGCAGAGTGTTGCGTTGATCCACCGAGTTGTATACCTCGACATGAAAACGTTCATCTAGCATCTAGATGAAATATTTAGAGAGAAAAACTAACATGAGGTGAGAAAATACAAGCAGATGCCACATCTATTACAAGCATGGATTGTGAATGAAAATGTTTATGGGGTCAATTTGACATGGAAGATCGGTTACCGTAGAAAAATGCAAAAGAATGAAAGGTTGCTTCTTTTTTATAATAGTAATAGAAAGAAGAAAGAGAAAGAATGCGAGATGTGAGTGCTGGGGAGAAAGAGAGAGAAAATATAATTTGGCAAGAGACCAGAGATTAAATATTTTCAGTATGAAAAATTAAAACGCCAGGCAGATTGATTTCTTCAAGATGCATTTAAGGAATGCAGTCAAAAGATGTACGTCATCTCAAGTATGAAAGCTTTACTTTCTCGCAGAATTTATGAACAGGAATGGACTATTTCAATATTCTTACGAAAATCTAAGTATTTCTGGTCTCACGTGGTTAAGAAGATCGTTTTGCCAAACATGTTGTCTTGGGTTCAGTCCCACTGCCTGGCACCTCGTCAAGTGCCTTTACTGTAGACCTGGGCCTACCAAAGCCTTGTGAGTAGATTTTATACACGAAAACTGAAAGAAGCTCGTCATGTGTGTGTGTGTGTGTGTGTGACTGCTTGTGTCCTTCACACACACACACACACACACACATACCTCCCTTTTACACACACACACACACACACATATACTCACACAGTTTGAAATGTTTGATTTTTTTTTCGCCGTAGAATTTCCACCACCCCCACTACCACTTTGCCATCACCCTTCCTTCCGTATTCCTCCATCACCCCTTCCGTTCTCGTTCATAAGTTGTGACAGAAAACACAAGAGTATTATTATAAAATGAAAAAAACTCTTGTCAATAAACAGAAAGAAATATAATCCAAGTAACAAATGCTTTCGATTTTTACGATGTGTCATCTAGGGTTTCACACATAAGTAGCGAGAAACTCTATGAATAGCTGAACAGCAGAAGGGCTTCAGAAAAGAAGATTCCACTTGAAGCAAGTGTTACGGCCCTTAACCTCTTACAGCCGACGAGAACAGGGCTGCATCCAGGCCATGACGGCTGGATCCTTCTCCATTGTCAGATTCTATGTTATTTGTCTGTTGTATATATGAGTTTGTGGCAGTAACATGACCACCACTAAATCAAATAGGACGGGTACATTCCGAATCAGTCTAATGAGAATTAGATTGGGAAGATGGGAGGAAAGCAGGAACCACGAGAAGAATAGAGTGGATTTGTAACATGCTTAGCCATAGTAGAACCGTAGCAGGAAAGGGACTCAACACTTTTGGGCTTCCATACAAATGGCCAATTATTAAGCGACACTCACTCCCTGAAATATGTACGCTTCCTGTTTTAAAGCATTTCCGGTCATAGTATGCGTGACTTTATATGTTCATATATATATATATATATATATATATATATAGGCGATGCATAGATACATGCATATACATGAATTTATGTATGTGTATAGATAGATAGATAGATAGATAGATAGATAGATAGATAGATAGATAGATAGATAGATAGATAGATAGATAGACAGACAGACAGACAGACAGATAGACAGATAGATAGATAGATAGATAGATAGATAGATAGATAGATAGATAGATAGATAGATAGATGGTGTGTATTTGTATCCTACATATGTGTGTGTGAGTGAAATAATTAGCCCTAAACGTATGCAACTGAATTATCTCGAATAAGTGTAGATTTATATATTTCAGTATGAAAATGTATACGTGCCCCTCTACAGAGACAGCAACACGCGCGCGCGTGCACACACACACACACACACACACACACACACACACACACACGCACATGCACGCATGACGTATTTATGCAGTGCTCACAGAGATGCACATAACATGATACTTAGAAAAATTATCATAACACGGTTAAGAAGTATTTACACACGTATTGAGGTCAGGGAACTTATCGCTAATTGAAGCATTTGAGCAGCGTCTCTGCCTGTCTGACCGACTGTCTGCCAGTAAACATATATGTATGTATGTATGGATGGATGGATGGATGGATGGATGGATAGATAGATAGATAGATAGATAGATAGATAGATAGATAGATAGATAGATAGATAGATAGATAGATGTAAGTTACATCTATCAAACGCTAACTCCGTTAAATATAAAAGAAAATCAGCAGCTCGCAATTGTAAGATGCAGGGTTCAAATTCAAGACATATTCCTTGTACGTTTTCTTCAACAAATAATCGATAACATGATGTGATTGCACTTACTTTGTCTCTGAATATCAAGAGGAAGAGTGGATCGCCCTCAAGTGACTATGTAGGCCGATCCTTGACATTGCTGGGCTTTTGCCCCTGCCTGCACTTAACAGTTTTAAAGCGAGGGTCAATCTGCACAATCTGATCCTAATCTTTAGACTTGGATGCCTCATCACAGTGGTTCAGTCGGCTAAAGTAGTTGTGATGTCCAGTAAGCTGTAGGCTTTTCATTGGAATTGCCTTGCAGGGCTAGAATGCCACTTCTCTTTTAAAGGTGCCGCAAGGGTGTCAAAGGGTGACCACCTGAGGGATACATTCCTTGATTTACTGTTGGGGTGTACTCACCTAGCCTTATCCTTTCTCCTGGCACTCACAAGGCAGTGAAGGTTTGTGCTTGAGGTTTCTTCCATAATAATGCTGAATAACCTGTAACTGGGATCCTGATAGGTGTTACTGCTCCTGGTCAAAGTAGACCTGAGAACAATGGTGGATAAGCGGTGGTTCCACACTCCTCAAAACCGTGGAACTCCCGAACCAGGGCCCCACGACCGGATGCTTCTTAAAGTCATACCCAGGACAAAACTTATAGAAATATAGATACATATATAAACATACATACATTCTTACATACATACGTGCATACACGTATACATATATAAACATCCATCCATCCATACATACATACATACATACATACATCCATACATACATAAGGTCCTGTTTTCACATCTTGGAAATCTTGTTACAATTGTACTTCCTGTCACCAAAACGGAAGCATACAAGCGAGGCAAATGGACAAGCTTAACCCTAACTCTAACCATTAGCGAGGGAAAGAGAGAAAAAGAGAGGGAGAGAGAGAAAGAGAGAGAGATAGACAGACAGAGAGAGTGGGAGAAAGAGAGAGGGAGAAAAGAGAGAGAGAGGAAGAGACAGATCGAGGCAGAGAGAGACACTAATACAGTATTCCCTCGACTATCGCGGGTGTTATATTTCAAACCCCACCGCGATACGTGAAAATCTGCGAAGTAGAAATAGTACTGTGTACATATATATATATATTATTATTATTATAATTTGTATATATTTATTTTATTATAGATGCAATACAACACCACGTAAGCTTAAATAGCCGCGATAGGTGAACCGCGATGTGGCGGGGGATTACTGTACTTCCTAGATGGCTTCATCTATATCCTAACAGTATTTGTCTCACTAAGAAATTTGGTCGCAAAGTTATTACGAGATATAAGAACAGAAGTTGACCAAGAAAAACGATCCAATCTGATAATTAGCTGAAACTAATTATGAACCAACAAAGGTTTACGTATTTTCTCTTCTCCTCAACTGTGAGTGGTTTAAGTATCTAGGAATTAATGAGGAC
Source organism: Octopus bimaculoides (assembly GCF_046866305.1). NCBI lineage: Eukaryota > Metazoa > Mollusca > Cephalopoda > Octopoda > Octopodidae > Octopus > Octopus bimaculoides. Next base: position 63,724,091 of record NC_142940.1, read on the forward strand.
CATGTTTAAATTTGTTTATATCAAGACGAGCAGACTGACTGAAGAGGATTTCAACCAGCGTCAGAAAATATTGCAGTCAAAACACTAGTTGTGGTAGGTCAGACGTGGGGCCATGTGCCGATGCAGCGCGTTGCTGCATTCGCCGTTTGTCGGTATATTCCTGGTTCTTCCCGAGCGATCCGTTGAGCAGAGTTTCGGTCAGTCCCCATCTCCGCGAAATACCTCCTCATCTGCCGTCGCTATAAACACATCGCGACAATGATAGAGTGACACTTGCCGTTGTAATGTTTTGGATAATGAATAGACGGGGAAGTGGTGCCTCGGTAAACTTTACAACCTAACAACTTGAAAACTGAGACAGCAAGACGGAAAAAAGAACATTGACCGCTGCAAGGGAAATCATTTACCATGGTAACATGACGTAATGCAACAAAGATAATGTGACGAACGGGTAGAGTCGTCAAGGCGATGGATATAATGCCGCGCGGTATTTATTCCAATTCTGCACTCACAGTTCAACTTCACCATTCATCCTTTCGGAGCAGAAAAAGAAAGGTGTTAGCATGCAGTTTCGTGTACTAAAAGATAAAAGTAAATTGCACACAAGAAGCGACGGTAATTAAATCCCATAATTTCATAAACTCTGATGCACCTAGTGACATAATATCTTCTGGTGGTGGCACGAGCATTTCCGAAATAGCAGCTGAGGTACACCGCTGCAACGTAGATTATCCAGCAACACCAGTGAAGACCATAAAGACGCGTTGGATTTCCAATTGGTGGGCTTCCTATGTTAGTTTAGGCCACATATATAGTTGTGAAGTTGTGAACCGTTCTTTGAAGTTTGTTAATCCAAAGATGAGAGCATCCATACACAGACTATCGAAGGCGGTGGATGCTGGCCAAGAAGAAACTCAAGAGACAATGCTGGACAAGAGTTGCTTCGTTCACATCGTATCTGCGTGAACATAAAGGACAGAAATAGGTTAAGAGGTTGTGAAA
>NC_142940.1:63730092-63825092 GCF_046866305.1 Octopus bimaculoides
ATGTAGAGAGATAGATAAGACAGTTAAGCGAATTTATTTCTATTTCTTTAATTTATTCAATATTTATTAATGTATTGTCACGATGATATAATGCATAAAACAGCAATAAAATATGATGTTTCAAAAAACCAAAAAGGCGTTCAGGACGTTGTCTGTGACATTAGCTTCTGCGTGTAGTAGCAGCAAAGATCACTTTGAGGGCGAAACACCAGAGTAGTGTCCCTTGCAATGCTTTATAAAATGTTAATATGTTGTCAGGTGATGTGCAGGTATGATTTCTTACAACCGTGAAATGATACAGAAATATCTTCTTAGCTTCACTGGTATTTATAGACACACCCTTTTTTCTCCTCCCCCTTACTTTTCTTCTTCTTGTGAGATTTATTAAATTAACAGCTACAAAATTTAATTAGACTATGCGTTAATTTAAAGACTAACACATAATTTTTTTCCCCTCATTGAAATTGTATTATGAATGGGAAATTGTGAAGCTTCGTTTTTGAGATTACATAAAAGAAAGTAACAAGAATCGTTGTTGTATTTTCAACTTCATGTCTTTCCATTTAGTATTCTGTTATTTTATTTTGAAATATTTATAAATAATAATATGTAATATTATTTGTTTCGTTTTGTTTTTGTTGTTGTTTTTCTTTTTCTTCCCCTGTGTTGTTCCTTGTGGAAATCCGCGTACATGTAAACCCAACATCTATTTGGTGGTCAGGCACGTGACAAACTGTTTTAATGTTATTGTACCTCGCAGCAGAACATCAGGTGGGGTACGGCGGCTCTCGATTTTGCTCGATCGAGGTTTATGGAATAATAAAACAATAATAGTGATTTCTAACACAGGCACAAGGTCTCGAGTCTGGGGGAGAGGGGTTAAGGGTACAGTCGTCTATATTGACTTCAAGACATGATTTATACTTCGTTTTCTTTTCTTTTTTTTTTATCTACCCCCAGAAGGATTAAAGTTGAAGTTAACTACGACAGGATTTGAACTCAGAACGCAAAGGGCCGTAACCAAATGCTGCATGGCATTTTGTTTGATATTCTAACGCATCTGACGATTCATTGCAATAATAATAATAATTATTATTATTTATAATTTAGGCACAGGGCCGGCAATCTTCTAGAGCAGGGCTAGTTAATTGCATTGACCCTAATTTTTGACTGGTACTTTATTTTATCGACCTCGTAGGAATGAAAGGCAACGCTGACTTCAGCAGAATTTGAGCTCAGAACATGAAGAGCCGAAATTCTTTTTTCCAAAGCTCGGACAATTCTGGCAATCCATATATATATATATATATATATATATATATATATATATATATATATATATATAATATGGTTCCTAACATTGACACAAGGCTAGAAATTTAGGAGAGGGAGCAGTCAATTATATTGATCCCAGTCAGTACTTCCCTAGTACTTTATAGACTCCGAAAGGGTGGAAGATGAAGTTAACCTCAACGGGATTTGAACTCAAATAGTGAAACGGCGGAATAAATAGCCAAAAGAATTGTATCCAACGTTCCAACAACTGAGTTAATCCACTGCCTTTTTGACTGACTTCCAAAGCTTCAGATTCTTATCTTTTCCGACATTCCCCAAGTTTATTCGCGATTGTAACTTCCGAGAATCGAAACCGAGTTGCCGCTTCTGTTGACCGGAGACTTCTCTCTACAGTGTTTACTAGACTTTCTAATAATAATTATAATTCTAACTGGGGTTTTTTTCCCCTCGTTTATTTTCATTTCGTTTCTTATGAAATAAACTCTGCAAAAAATCCTAATATAACGTACATTATGATTTCTTCAGCAGATTTACCAGTTTAGGATTGGGGCTTAACTGACCGAATTTACTTCTAAATATTACTGTTACGATAAGCGGTAATCAGCCAAGAAATGAATTTGCCCTCCCATACTGCTGTTTCAATACCAATTAAGAATACCCACCCTCATCCCTGACAACCCCAAAATATATAAAACAAATATTTAGAAAATATTTTTTTAAAACATTATTATCCATATGAATAATATATTTTTGAAATTTTTGATAAACTTATAAATATATGCAAATGTTTTAATACGAAATAAATGAATCGGTCTTTAAATCGTGATATTATGAAGCGTAAAATTATTAAGGAGGTTGATTGGAACGGATAGGATAATGCGAAGAATCCGTTAAGTATTGGAAATGGTAGTTAAAACAAGTTTAAAAAATGAATAATGGAGGTCGGGTTTCGGAATTCACTGGTTCCAAGTCAGGTTTTGTAAAGAACCATTTTGGTACCGGAAGTCGCCATAAGCCAGCTTGGTTGAATGTAAAACCGAATGTAGTCTAGCGATTTTTTTTTGATTCTTCCATGTAGCTGGTCAACTTAGTCGTCTATTCTGTAAGTACTTTTAATTTCTAGTTGCTTCAACTTGATTTCGAAACACCATGTATAGCGATTCCATCAGCGTACGGCCTTGTTTTCCTCGCCGCACTCCGTTGGTAATAGAGGAGGGGAGGGCAAGAAAGAAATCCAAACCAAAAACTCATTGTTACAGCTTTCACTTTATTCTTTCCTTTTTTAAGTAAATATTATGATTATCCTCATCATTTCTCTCATTATTACTCTAACTGTTAATATATCGCTCCTTAATTCTGCTAACAAGTAAACTAATCAGGAATCTGGTGTCTTCAGGGGTTCATTTTCGCTACATAGTGTGTAGGAAAAGCTAGTTTTTGGTTACAAACAATTATTATAATCATTATTATTATTACTAATACTAATAATAATAATATTAAGTCTTATCTTACTATCTCCCCATAAAGCTTTTGCTTTCCACTATATATATATATATATATATATATATATATATATATATATATATATATATATATTATTGGTGGATTTGTCCCAAATCTGTAAAGCTTTATATGACTAGTCACCGATTAAGATGAGAATTTCTCTTCAGCTGTTTATTTATCTATTCACTGTGATCTGCTCTGTTTAAGCTTATTGTTGAAGGTGTGGTACATTCCACAGAAATGCTCTGATTATGTGAGTGTGTTTAGATAGATAGAACGGGGCGTGTGTGTGTATGTATATATATATATATATATATATGTAGCTGATTGCTGAGGAAGTGTATATAAATATAATCCTTTGTAGAAGTGCAATGTATATAGAATAGTGTTGACAATGACTTCGAAGTTTCGGTTAGCTAAGCTGTTGATACTGTTCTTGTTAAAAGATAATACATTTATACTCTACATAATGTATTGAGTAATCCTTCAGTTTAATGCAAAATTGTTTTTTATTATTACTTAACATTAAAACGCTATATATATATAGAGAGAGAGACACACACACGCACGCACTCTGCTATGGATTGCATTATTTTTGTACACTTCTGTATGTAATGTTTATGATATAAAAAAATAATAATTTGACTTCTCGAGTTTCGCCTATCGGCTGATCGCTCCCCATATTCCCTCCATCTACACACACACACACACACACAGTTGATTAGTATTGTTTTGCATGCATATTATTTTACATATCTTTCTATTCTGACCACATATACATACATATTTATATGTATATATACATACACACACACACATATATAAGTTATTGTAAACGCACGCACATACACACACATATGAATGCGCGATCCTCTCCTTATTCTAAATGTTAGAAATGCTGGCATCGCTTTAATAGGACTGTCGTAAAAATATTTCGTTCCTCTCTACTTCTCACTTCCTTTCCGTAATTTCTTCTGCTGCTGATTTATTTTGATTCCAAAAGTGGGTTAACTTGTCTAAATGCAATATACACATCCTCTCTCTCTCTCTCTTTCTGCGCCCTTTATTTTCTCTATCGCCTCCATCCATCTGTCTATATACTATTTGTCTCATCCTGCCTCCTTTTACTTATATATATATATATATATATATATATATATATATATATATATATATATATATATATATATATATATATATATCTGTGTGTTTCCGTGCACAATGTGGTATGAATTAGTTAACTGAGGCTGCATATTTCTGCAAGCTCGCTCTAGTCTTACACATTCACATTCCTTGCCATTGTTCATCTCGTCTTAATGCATGTAGGAAATGCATGAACATCACAACCTATGCTTTCACTTCTGCAGAAGCACTCTGATGTGTATGTATAGAATGTTGAGTAAATCCGATATCCTCTCGGTTTCTGAAGATTTGAAGTTGTAGTTGTCTAGTCCCAAAGTCAGCACTGATCATGATCAAGCAGGCCCATGATCAAAGACATTCTAGCCATGCCATCTTACTCGGACTTAGTGTAGCCAACACTACATCATCCAATGTATCCGTTATTTTAATGGACGGTTTTGGGGTCTTTTATACATACATATATATATATATATATATATATATAAGATGGTTGGGATTTCGTTGCTATTTCTAGCATGTCTCCGTCTGGGATGTTGTTCAGTCAGGCACCGTAGTGTGCTGAATTCACAAGACCCGGTTTCGATTCCCAGCTGGCACAGTTTTACCCGTGTTACTTAATACTCCTAGAAAAGGCATAATCGTTTCGGTTTTATTATCTCTTCCTTTTTTTAAAGATCGAAGGCACCATTCTTGCTTAGATCATGTCATTTTGACTTCGATCGCTCGTTTAAACTTCGCCGAATTATTTCTTTCCTTTCTTTCCTTCGAATTATTGCTGTCACAACATCTTTTTAGTTTGCCTTGTAGATTCGAAGCTGTATGGCTGTTTAAAAGAAATCGTTTCTATTATTGATGCTACGACTTTCGTCTATTAAATACCGGAATGGATAGCTTGAGAAAGTCGGTTAATCAGACCAAATGTGTTTTACTCTACCTGATAAAAAATATTCCGGCTTAAAAACTGTTCTGAAAAATGCATTGTTTCTTATTTAGAAAGATATTTTGGCAAAATAAATACACAAACACACCCTACTACTACTACTACTACTATACGCACACACTTCCCCCTTCTCCTCTCTCTTTGTGTGGCTGTCTGTTAGTCTATAAATCTTTGTCAGTCTGTGTACACACACTTTACAGTGTGGATGTATATGTTGTAATCAAGGCCCCATTTTCGATACATATTATCTAGCATCCAGTCTTTGACACTTCAGTTTTTGTGTTTGTTTGTTTTTTTGGTTTGTTTTTTCCTTCTCTTTCAAAATTGAAGAATTTCCTATGACAGGCCTGACTGAAGTTATAGTTGTTATTAGTACTAAACTATTCTCACCCATGTTTCACTAATATTGAATTATTATTATTATTATTTATTCGATGTGTTCAGTTCCCCCCCCCCCCCCGGCAAGCCGAGATAACGGACCTGTTTCGCTACTCGTCATTGTCGTAATAACTTCCTCCATTTCCCTTACTGAATGTCAGTAGGAGAGGCATATATGACGCCACTGCCATTCCCATCCCCCACCCCACCTTTTCTTTGGAACATCGGACTGTAAGCTTTGCTTCTTAAGACATTGATTGTTAACCATCGTCTTCATCACCTTTACTACTACTACAACTACTACTAATACTAGTGTGAAATATTCAGCAATATCAAATAGAAGACACTGAATATGAATATACCTATGCTGTGTGTGTGTGTGTGTGTGTAGCTAGAGCAGCTCTGGTGGTTCTCAGTTTCATAGTTCTGTTTATGTGTATAGCTTATTAACAGACATGTTAGGAGTGTATATGTGGTTTGTGATGGGTGTTGTCTGCATATGTAAGAGTGTCAAGTCACTAGATGTGTGTGTGTGTACACACATACTTACACCCACACATACACACACAAGAGACTAGCATTAATTTCCTATCAAAAGCACACAAACCACACCCACCCATATCTGTTACCATTACTCCAAAATACAGCAACCAACACTTGTTCACTAAATGTAATTTTCATTTTATTTTTGTTACTTGAGGAAACAGACATCCGTTGTATCTTGCTTAGTTTTTTGTTTCTTTTATTTTAACATTTTTTCTACATTTTTTTTTTCACTATTGACACATCTATCTATCTATGCAACTAATAACCACAGTAATTATATTAATAGTTGTTTCTAATTTAAGCACAAGGCCAGCAGTTTTGAAGAGAGTTGGGTGGGCTGGTTGATTACATCGACACCAATATTTGACTGGCACTCTTTTCTTTTTGCCGACCTCAAAAGGTTGAAAGGCAAAGTCAATCCCAATCATATTTGAACTTGCAACGTAAAGAGCCAGCACAAATGCTGTCCAATGACTCTCATACTTCTAAATACAAGACATTTTTAAAAGAGACGGTGGAGTTAAAAGCAGGACTGTGGAGTCAAAACAAAAAGCTTCGACTCCGACTCCACAGCCCTTGTTAAAAGTGAAGGCACGTGGCTTAAGTGGTTAGGGTATTCGGCTTACAACCAGAAAGTCGTGAGTTCAGTTCCTGATAGCTTGTTGTGTCCTTGTGCAAGACCCCTTTTAATGAAATAGTTTTTTTTAATGTTTACATCTGCTCAATGTTTCAATCAGTTTGATCACCAATCATCATCATCATCAGAAGTCTAGTTCTTGGATATGTCCAGAGTACCAGGCTGGAACCTTTATTTCTAAAAAGTAGTAACACTCTTATCCGCTGTGTCAGAACATACCTGATTCTTCATTTAAAAGGTTGGACATTTTAAATCTGATGCCATTCTTTTGTTGATTTGCCATCAACATCACCAAACCCCTAAACTTTGTGTAATCCAGCCAAGTAAGTGTTTCAACGATGCAGCCCTACTCATTTCTGATAATTAGCTGGGGTTTAGCCCTTCAGGATGTCAAATGATGATCTTAATAAACATACACGTGAAAGTCCTTATCGATGCTTAAATGTATGATGATGATGTTTTAGCTTTGAGAAGACATTGATATATAAATGTGAAACCAGATTAATGTTTAAGTAGGGGCTCTCCTTCAGGGTGAATTTCTGTTTTCTGACATTCTTCCATAATCAAGAAATGGCCAGGTTTAAGAGGTCTAACCTGTACTTATTTTATGAACTCTAGAAAAAGAATGGTAAACAAAGTCTATATGTCAGTAGGGCAAAATAATTTGTTCAACTTTGCAGACATAGGCGCAGGCGTGGCTGTGTGGTAAGAAGCTTGCTTCCCAATCATATGATCCCAGGCTCAGTCCCACTGCATGGCACCTACTATAGCCTTGGGCCAATCAATGCCTTGTGAGTGGATTTGGTAGATGGAAACAGAAAGAAGCCTGTCATGTGTGTCTGTGTTTGCCCCCTACCATCGCTTGACAACTGATGTTGGTGTGTTTACGTCCCTGTAACTTAGCAGTTCGGCAAAAGTGTCCAATAGAATAAGTACTGGGCTTACAAAGAATAAGTCCTGGGGTCGATTTGTTCGACTAAAGGTGGTGCTCCAGCATGGCTACAGTCAAATGACTGAAACAAGTAAAAGAATAAAAGAATATCACTAGTTGTACAGTTTCAGTTTGTTGCTTGATCTCATACCCTTCTCCTGTCTCTAAGACATCATTGTCTTAATAATCATCATTGTCATCATTTTACATCCACTTTTCTCTGCTGACATGGATTGGATGGGTCATTATAGTCTGAGTCAGTTCTGATTTGGACTCTGTACCTTTCCAGATAAAATGGTGACCATTTTTGGTTGGGTTTCTAAGGCTAGATGCCATTGCAAATGATAACTATTTTACAGAGTGTATGGGTGCGTTTTATGACACCAGCAGTAACAATGTCTTTTCCCTGGCAAGTCTAAAGGGTCTTTTTGTCATTCAAGGCAACATAACAGCCACATGTCGGTTGTTGGTGAGGAGGTTGAGTAGGAAAGAACATGACTGGAATTGAAATGAATGAAGAGCGACAGTGTACATGATATACAAATACATGATAGCAGAAAACCATTACCTAGGGCCAGTTAAGGAAGCCTGATCTAGGGTTTCCCTGATTACCTGGAGTAGAAGTTCTCTTCCAGCTGTATTCACCAGGCTGCTAACATAATTGGAGTCAACCCGTTCACTTAATTATGCTATTGTTTCTTTCAATTATTTTCTATGGTTAAAAGTATTCTGTCAATGTCATGATACTCTCAAATACAATACATGCAATGTATATTTTGTACCTCTCCCCCTCTTCTCCTTCATTCTCTCTCTTTCCCTCTGTGTCTACACAAACACACTCACACATACAACACTATTACACTTGACAACTTGTATCTGTTAAATGAACAATTCTTAGTTTCCTACACAAATTCCGAGAATTGTTCTTTTTTTTATGATGTCAGTTAGATTGAACCAGTGTGTTTTCCATTTGATTATGAGTGTGAGTGAGGTCTCTTTCTCTAACCTACGCCCATCCTTGTGTCTGTGACAGAGGCTGGAAAGCACTCGGCTAAATACGTAATGGTATATTGTTTAATCTATCCCTTTGAAGTAGACAAAAAAGAAACAAAATACAACTCCAGCACTGACTTCATAAAAATTCACCGCAGACACTATTTCCTTGAAATATATAACCTTCTACAACGATTATTAAGGTAGCAAGCTGGCAGAAGATGATTAGCACACCTGACGAAATGCTTAGCTGTACTTCGTCCATCCTTACGTTCACAGTTCAAATTTCACTGAGGTCAACTGACCTGATACTAATGTACTAAGAAATTTTTTCTACATAGAATTGGGAGCACTGATCAAAATGTTTACAGTATTTAGTTAAAAGCCTTCATGTTTCGAGTTCAAATCCTATCAGTTATCATGCTATTTTCTATCCTCTGGCAGGGCTAATTAAATAATTACCAGTCATGTTTGATAACTTAATTGAGGATCCTTTTGATTGTCTTTTGTATAGAATGTCACATCAACATCAAATGGAAATTGTAGTTGTGATCCCCGTGCCAGTGGCACATAAAAAGTACCATCTGAACATGGCCGATGCCAGCGCCGCTTTGACTGGCTTCCGTGCCAGTGGCACGTAAAAAGCACCAACCGATCGTGGTTGGTGTTAGGAAGGGCATCCAGCTGTAGAAACATTGCCAGATCAGACTGGAGCCTGGTGCAGCCTCCTGGCTTCCCAGACCCTGGTCGAACCGTCCAACCCATGCCAGCATGGAAAACAGACATTAAACGATGATGATCAGTGTGGGATGTGCAATAAAGAGCAACAGAGATTGTTTAGAGTACAATTTACTTAGTTTGGCTGTGTGTGTGTGTGTGTGTGTGTGGATGCATGGATTTGCTTGGTTTTATAGGAGTTCCGTTGAGCTACATTTACTAATACAAATCATGGTTCTTGTGGTGGGGGTGGGGGGATATATATCATGATCATCATCTTGTATGTGCATGTGAAGAGGGTGAGAGAGTGGAGGGTTGGGGTTATAATTCATGTGGTGAGAATTGATGAGAACAAAGTAATAAATTCAGTGGCAGCCGGTAATGAGAGCAGAATTAGGTCATCACAGAACGTTTACAGTTGATGACAATTTGAAAATAATAGAAGCAACACTATCCTTTTTTTTTTCATTTTGTTGTTTTCTTTTTTTCTTCTTTTACCAGGCTGAGTATGTTTCTCCTTTTAAGAGATCTTTATCATGGTTAGATGCTCAGCATAACTTCATCCACCACCAGTTGTGAAGCAAGTGGTATAGGTTACCCTGTATGAAATACTACAGCACAGTCTCTGTTTGAGGATTTAAACATGTAATCATAATTAGAGGTGGTGGGTGGGGAATGTCTTCTTAAGCAATTGACTTGCTAGAAATAGCAGTCAAATTGCTTTTAAATCTCTCCTATTTTGTCTTACATAAAAGAACACAATAGATGATGTAGACCTTTGAAGACTGTGTAAGTTTGCTCAGACAGGACTAACCTGAGGCTAAGCAACAAATTAGAAGGGATTGTGAGTTTATTATTAATTACTGAATTCATATACACCCAGTACACACTGAAAAGTTGTCGGAAAGGCATTCAGCCATAGGAATCATGCTAATGCTGATATGGGGCACAGTGCTGCCCTGTGGCTCATCAGACCCTATCAGCATGGAAAATTTGTAACTTATAATTATGCAATTAGGATCTTTGTTTTTCTTTTTTTTTTTTTATTATTTCTCCATTTGGAGGTGTAAAATTGCCAAATTCATGGTTGTCAACATTCATAGTCTTCTGCAAGAGTTGTTGATGCCGGTATGTTGTACTATTGCTATTTTATAGTAGGCTTGTTGTGTTTGTAAGACAACAGATATATCTATATATACACATTTATACATACATGCACACACACACACATCTACGTGCATCAATTTATGGAAATATTTTGTATAATAACAGTATTTTGAAGAACCCACTCAAGATGTCATAAGTGCATACTTTCCCCCACTTAATGATGCCACTCCTCGGTTTCTCTTCTATTTCAGCATGTCATTTGCTCTTTGACAAATCTTCTTGCCATTCAATCCTTATAATTACCGAGCTGCCTGATACTGCTCTTCATCCTATGTTAGTGACCCTAACCCTCAATCATCCAAGCTAAAGTGTTCCTCCTTTTAACCTTTTCAGATCCCTAACTTTTTATGAAATACTGTTTTTTTGTGTTTTCCTGTTTTCTTGAAGTAAATCATGAATTTGAAGGAATTGAGTAAAGATAGATTTTATACAAATTTTAGTTTTGCATTTGAAACAAAAAACAATAAAAGATTCTTATGTAGAATTGTTAGAAAGTGGAAATTTTAACATGTACACTTCAAGGCTTTGAAAAAAGGGCGGTTTTATACAATAAAAAAAAAGGGGTTTTAGGTGTGGTGATAACAAAAGTATTAAATAAAATTCATTTAAAAAAATGTTACTACATGATATTGGTAAATTCCAGATGATAAAATTCTTGTATTGTCTTTTATATATGAATCTTTTGTTATTTACATAAACATTGACTCACAATTTAATTATAAGGGAACAAAGAAAGAAAAAAATTAAGGTGTTGGGGATTAAGCAGTAATTGAGTACTACAGAGCCAGAGCAGGTTTCAGCCAGGCTGGTATTGAAAGGGTTAAAGTTATTTATGAGTCATTTACACGGATTGGAATAGTTAGCAATAAGATGTAGCAAATGGTTTCTTCCTCTTCCATCCTGCAAAGGTCACAAACTCTGCCCATCCTCTGATGACAAAACCAGAAATGAATTTGTTTTTGCTAAAATGAAAGTCTATTCCTGTCAGAAGAAATAGAGTTACAAAAGTGTTAATTAACTTTTCTATATAGGCTCCAGTTTTCAAAATTGTCATAAATAATAGAAAAATGGTAACAAATTGACAGAGAGATTGGAACACCAGATAGAATGCTTTGCTGTATGTGTTTCTTGCTTTCTGACACTCGAGTTCAAATCATGTCACGGTCTACTTTGACTTTCACCAATAAGTAAAGTGGTAATTCTGTACCGGATTCTGTACCACCCCCTCTCTCTCCTCTCCTCCCTCTCTCGCCTCCTTTCGCTCTCTTTCCTTCCCTCTTTCCTCCCTTTTCTCCTTTTCCCTCTGTCTTACTTCAAGAGTCTAGGCTTGTCACATTAAGTCATGTTGAGCTGACCTGAGAATTGTGTTAAGAGTCCATATTCCTGTAGAATACTTGGCCACTCGTATCTTAATTTCATGAGTTGGAATTGAGTTGGTTGAGCAACTGAATGTTCATCTTTGAGACCTGTGGGAAATCCACATTCATCATTATCATCACCATCATTATTTGTCCAGGCTGATATAGATTGGACAAGTTCATCTTGTTCAAAGTTACTGTCCTCCCCCTGACAAGTTGAAGGACCATGTTTCTCTCTCGTAAATTTCATTTTGAGTTTGGTTTCTCCCACTGGATGGCCTTCCTAACACCACACTCTTTGTAGAGTATACTGGGTACATTTCATTGTTGCACCAGCACTAGAGAGGGTATCATGTCCTTGACAGCACTGAAGGGTCCACTTGACCCTCTGGTATCTCAGCTTCATTGCTTATCACTTTACATGACGTACTGGATGTGTTTTATTGTGGCACCGGCATTGGTGGGATTGCCACTTCACTTTAATGCCTGATTGTATTGTGTTATATCTTAAAAAGTATGAAACAGATGACAGGGTTTATAAAAGTTATAAATTCATATTTGTTTTTTATTAAAATGAATCCCAGGCACAAAGCAGTGTATCTGAACTTGCTGTGACCTTGTCAAAGTGTTGCCCATGTGCATGGGACATACTTGAGCCGAGATTGAAGTATGGCTTTGCTCTCAGTTTGTACGAATTTTATGAAATGTTTACTCAACATGGTTTGCCACTCATATTACAGTAATACATCACAGCATATCAAATTTTAAGTATGTCTCATCTTATTATATCGAAAGGGACTAAATCATATTCAATTCTATCTTTCAGATAAATCTCAACTGACATTTTCATGTTTCTTATCTCCCATTCTCTCCATGTCTTTTCTGTCACATAGTATTACATTTCAAGTGTGACATACAACAAAATGAAATATTTGTTTTCCTGATTAAAAGAAAATAAGTTTTTACTTTCCTCTCCCTTCTACCCCACTGCCATTCTTACAACAATACATGCACAACAACACCTATGCCATGTCATGGCTGGTGTCCTTAGGGGAGTGTTCGGTGTCAGAAATATTAGAACAGTAGACTAAGTGTATTAAATTCCTCCCTCTAAGCTCCCGGTTCAACTCTCGTCACCTAGAAAAACAAGATGTGGGAGTGTGCTTGCTTGATTTCTTTCTGCTCTTCAAACATCATCCACATTCAGGGCCCATATTAAACTACTATGCAACAAACACATGCATTATATAATCTAATCTTCATTCAGGGAGAAAATCCTGTTATTATCAGCAGAGATTGTCACTCCCTAAATTCAGTCCATATTTTTACTCTAAGTTCAGTGTTTTTGAAATACTTTCCACAAAATAGTTGCATTTCGTCCTTGCACAGCTCATAACTATATCACATCTGAGCTAATTTTCTTTCTAATTAGTTGTGTGTGACTTAACTTTCCTAAACCTGGTCCTTTCTAAAGCAACTTCTCTGTTCTCCCTGATTCATCATAGTCTCACATGTGTCCTACGTTACTGGGTATTTTCAGTGTCTCTGTTGACTGTCCCCAGATGGTCTGCTGCCTACTTTTGCTTTTGGTTTGTCTGGCTGAATAATCATGGTTCTCCACAAAGCTTCTAAGACTGATCATAATATAACGGTAGTTCATTGTGGGTTTGTTTGGAGAATGTAAGTTCTTAGAAGTGGTGGAAAGAAGCTTATGAGTACATCCCCCCCCCCTCCTGCTTCTCGTTAACTGAGGTAATTAATGTAATAATGCTGGTCATACATGTCCTGCAGTGATTAAGAGCAAAGGGTATTTCAACAATATTTGCCAGAAAGAGAACAAGATGTCAGAGGAATATACAAGTCAAAGATACAAGTTTTGCAGGCAGTAATAATAAATGTCACAGATATCAGCAAATATGAGACGAATGCCTGTGTAATAACCCTAACCTAGCATTTACTCTGACTCCATTCGAGTACCCTGTGTCATCAGAGAAAATAGTAGTAAATCTCTTGTATATTTTTGTAAACTGAGTGAGGGAAGTACCGTAACACTCTTACTCCTCGTTGTGGGAGAAATAGCATGCTCTGTTCATGAGTCGCCAGTTCAGAACAAGGCCACTTACTCATATCTAACGAAATAAATCCAAGAAAGAGAGAAAAGATGGATGTAGAGTGTAAGAGGAAAGAGTCCTGTTTAAAATTAATGGCAAAGACACACCCCTCCTAGTGATGCCATTTGCTGGGAGTACGTAGGTGGATATACCATCTCGTGCTGGTCTGGCTGAACTCAAACTCTCTTGTCACAGACACACTGTGTCTATGCTATTTTGTGGAATAACTAACTTTCTACAAAATTTCAGAACTGAATCTTGACATACTTTCTAAATATTCCAAGTATTCCATGTCCTACTTTACTCACAAAGATTGTCTTTTACTAGTTTCAGCCATCAGACTGCAGCCTCACTAGGGTGCCACCTTGAAGAATCTTAGTCAAACTAATTTACTTCAGTACTTAATTTTAAAGCCTAGTGTTTATTCTGTTGGTCTCTTTTGCTGAACTGCTAAGTTACGGGGATGTAAACAAACCAACACCAGTTGTCAAGCGTTGGTGGGAGACAAACACACACACACACATGATGGGCTTGTTTCAGTTTACCAAATTCATTCACAAGGCCTTGGTCAGCCCGGGGCTATAGTAGAAGATACTTGTGCAAGGTACTACGCAGTGGTACAACTGAATGCTTTTCTTGTTGCCAACCCACTGAGTCACCTCTTAACAGCATGTAGGGATGTGGTGTACCTATTCTAAAACCAGGATACATCCAGTAATTACTAAGGTTTGTTTGCAACCCCTAGATTTCCCAAGCAGTCACCCATCCACAAACATGTAGAGTGGACATTGTTTAACCGAATGAATTGTTGAGAACCATTTTAAGACATTCTTGGAGAACATCAATGCTTATTATGATGGTAATGTCTATATATATAAGAAAGGAACAAATAATACAATGTGATTGTAGGTCATGACACCAGGGCAATGCTGGGATGCATTGCCAGGGTGTTGATATTTGAGGGTTTTGTAGTTTTGTCTTAAAATCTAGCTTTTAGCCTGTCATTCAAGAAAACCTTTATAATGGTTTTGATGTCTTTTTTGGCCTCTTCTTTTTGGAATCATGTTCTAATTAGATTTTTAAATTGAACTCAAACAAATCAGAATATTTTCTGCTGTACCCTTCTGGGATTTCTTGCTTATTCATAGAAATTTTAATAAATCTACTCAAGTTTGTAATTCACTAATATTGCAAAATATCTTGATGTTCAGTTTTGGTATCTGTTGAGTTTCCCTAACTATGCAAATACGATTTGCTGTATTTGCTGTTGATATCACAGGGAAACAATAAGCAAACGTGCATTTGTAGATCCTCATCTCTTTTATATAGTGAAGTGCTTTGAGACTGGATGTGTTGTAATTCTTTGTATATTGGCTTCAGTTACATCTGTAAATTACATGTACAACATGTTTTAAGCAGTCATTTATTAAATTAACTTTGATTAGTTAACTTAATTCTGTGTCTTGAGGAAAGGAGAGAGAGAGAGATAATTAAAGAAGGTAAAAGGAAGACCACTATTTAAGTTGTTAATCATTTTATTAGTCAACACCTTGGTTTTAATTAGAGCTCTCAGCCAAAAGTTCTAGGTGCACTTGGAACAGTTGAAAAACAAACTCAACAGTTGGGTTATTCTCGCCCGGAGTGTAATCTTCAATACAACTTCCCCAACACCAACAGACACTTAACAGTTTCTAGCTTTAGGTGTTCATGAAAATTAGAAAACAATAAAAGAAAGAATTTTTTTCCCCTCCTCTTCAAAGATTTGAATAGCTATCATTTTTAAAAAAATATTTTTGTTCTATACAATTCATTCTGAAAGAAATTATATATGAAAGCACCATCATCACATGCTTGTTTAATTTTAGAATATCATAGAATGGTAACAGGTTGTTGGAATTGTGGTGTGGAGTGGTGGTGGTGTCAGTTGGGGAAGAAAAAAACATTACTGTATCGTAGGAATACTGAAAGCTTTCTGCCTCTCATCTGTTTCTCCTCATGTCTTCCACAACGGACAGACCCTGAAGAAGAGTCTGTCAGGAAGAGTTCTGTTGGGAAAAAAAAGACAAAAACAAATTATTTAAGTGTTCTTAAATGAAAGAGAGAGAGAGCAAGAGGGAAAGAGAGTAATTGTCAGAAAGAAAAAAAAAACAGCAAAAACAAAAACCCAAAGGAAACAAGCACACACACACACACACACACACACACACACACACACACACACACACACACACACACACACGCACGCACAGAGAATCTGTCTCAATTATTTCGGCAGTCTCTCTTTTTCACTATCTCGGAAATAACTATTAAATTCCTGTCTCTAATTTACTTGACTGCTGAATACGTTGAAACATTCTTATGACTAGGCTGTTAGGGAGGTAAGTTTGTTATTAATACTGTTGCTATTATTAATATTAGTATTACTACTGTGTTGTTTTACTGATTACTAACCCAAGAACTTGCTACTACAAACTACCACTTTGTGCTATTCAAGGCATAAAGCACAGAAAATAAGCCATTTTGGTTTCTCCTTTATTTATCTTACTTAAACTGTTCTAAACTTGTTGAAAATAAGTCACTTTTTGTCCAGATACAATTTTTTTTTTCTCTCCTTTTTCTTTCCTTTATTTCTTTTTTTTTTTTTGTTTTATTTTACCAAAGAGCACAGTTGTTGTTGTAATTATTATTATTATTATTATCATTAAGGTTGTGAGCTAGCAGAATCGTTAGCACGCCAGGCGAAATGCTTAGCAGTATTTTGTCTGTCTTCATGTTCTGAGTTCAAATGCTGCCAGGGTTGATAAATTAAGTACCAGTTACATACTGAGGTTGATGTAATCGACTTAATCCCTTCTGCCAAATTTGAGGCCTTGTGCTTCCAGTAGAAAGTATTATTATTATTATTATTATTATTATTATTATTATTAGGGTGGCAAGCTGACAGAATCCTTTCACACTGGACAAAATGCTTAGCAACATTCCTTCTGGTTTTACATTCTGAGTTCAAATGCCACTAAAGTTAATTTAGCCTGTCATCCTCTTGGGGTTGATTAAATAAAGTACCTGTCGAGTACTGACATTGATGTAATCGACCAACTCATCCCCCTGAATCTCAAACCTTGTGCCTACAGGAGAAACAAGCTGACAGAATCCTTAGCACCCTGGTCGAAATGCTTAGCATTATTTCATCCATCTTTACATTTTGAGTTCAAATTCTGCTGAGCACAGCTTTGCCTCTCATCCTTTCAGAGTCAATGAAATAAGTACCAGTTGACTACTGGGGTTGATGTAATCGACTAGTCCCTTCCCTCAAAAGTTCCCTCCTTCTGCCTATGCTAGAAAGGATTATTATCAGCTCTACCTTAGCGAAGGCAGAGGTATTGTTTTCAGTCACGTTTGTTTGTTTGTTTGTGGACAAAATATCTCAAGAACCGCTGGATGGATTCGGATGAAACTTTAAGAGATGTTTGGCCTCATAACTAGCACGAACTGATTAGATTTTGGGATCGATCTGGTACCGACAAGGATTCTTGATTATTTTTTGGGTTTTTTACTTAATTTTTGAGAGCGGTCAGGTTCATTTTTAATATTCTTGTTTGTGAGAGCAGTCGAGATTATTTCAGATATTCTCATTTTAAAAATCATCTCTGGCTAATCATTGAGAAGACGTTGGTGTTACCTTGGCTGAGATTTGCACTCTGTGAGTGCTCTTGTTATTATTAGTGTACCCTCACTGCATGGAAACTTGGGTGAGTGTCTTCTACTATAGCCTCAGGCCGACCAAAGCCTTGTGAGCAGATATGGTAAACGGAAAGTGTGTGTGTGTCTTTGAGTTTGTGTTTGTCCCCCAATATCACTTGACAACCAGTGTTGGTGTGTTTACATCCCCTTAAGCTGGGGGCTGGAATACCTTCGTTTGTAAATCTGCTCATTCAGTACTCGCCTGGGGTTAAACGAAAGCCTATAATAGTATGTGAAGAGCTGGTGCCCCAAAGATAGCATAAAGCAGAGACACGATATACTATACACTTGAAAATAGTTGTGGGAATCGACGCTAGAGCTGCAACCTGCTGCTTTTTGTTTTGTTTGTGCTTCAGAGAATTGCATATATCTTGACAGTGGCATCTTGGGCATTTTATTTCAGGAAGCAGCAGCAGCATCTCGTGTGAGTGAGGAGAGGTGCTTAGTGTGTCAGGATGGCATCTGGTGAGAAAATCACACTGTCAGATGCTCTGCAAAATGTCGACGTGTTGGACGAACTGCAGCTACCCGACCAGCAGCCTTGCATTGAGGCACAATCCCTTTCCTTGCACTACCAGGCAAACTTTGATACAAACTTTGAGGACAGAAATGCTTATGTATCCGGTGTGGCAAAATACAAGGAAGAAGCCGCTGTACATGCCGATTTGGTAAGTTCCTTCCATCGTTTCCGATCCTCTCATCCCTGTCCCCTTCACTTTTGATCCTTCCCCACACATACCCACCGCCTTTAACTTTTGATCCTCTTTTTCACTTTTGATCTTTTAGTCCTCTTTTCACTGGTCTCCCCTTTTCACTTTTGATCTTCTGGATCCTCCCCCGTCCCCTACACTTTTGATCCTCTGTGTATCCCCCACTTCATTCTTGATCCTCTGGTCCCCAACTTCTGCACTTCTGATCCTCCTCTTCAGTTTTCATCCTCTGTTCCTCTCTTGCCTCTGGGGATCTGCCCTACTCCCTTTCTTTTCTGAATTTCCAGTTCCACCTTTCTCTTTTGACCCTCTAGTCCAGAGGTCTCTAAAGTGGTTGATATCAACCCCTGGCAAGGTCAAGGGGTCAGTAAATGCACATCTACTTAATTATTATTATTTATTTATTTTCTTATACATGCCTGAGGATCGATGAGGGGTCAAGGATTCCATGAAGGGGGTCGATGGTCTAAAATGTTTGGGAGCCCCTTCTCTAGTCCCTCTTCACTTTCCATCCTCTGGTTCTCTGTTCCTCACTCATCATCCATAGCTTTTAATATAATAAACTGTAAGAATCTACTGCAGATGTCGTTGCAGATGCAGATGCAACAGCACTGCTGCATATTTATTTCATTATTATCTAATTAGATAATTAGATCACAGACTCTGACTCCTCAATTTATGGTATCACTGTTTGTAATTAGATTAATGATATATAGCATGCGCCAGTGGCACGTAAAAAAGTACCATTCAAGCATGGCCGATGCCAGTACCACCTGACTGGCCCTCATGCAGTAACAGTGCTTCGTGACTGATATACTTGTAGGGTTGCATTCAAATGGTTCCATAGCCTTAGAGATGGCAATGAGAAACCACTCCGATCATTTATTTAGTTCTTGATGTTTATTCTTTTGGGAATTCCTTTTATATTCTGGTATAAGTTTCTGATTTCTCTTTCTCTTAATTCAAAACTAACCAAAACTAGCAACGAGCTTTTCTCCTCTTTTTTTCTAGAATCAACTTTTAGAAGAAGGTCAAACTTATGCTGTGATGTTATACACATGGAGATGTTGTTCACGAGCTCTTCCACAGGTAACATTCAGATTTTCCTTCTTTTTAACATTTTTGTCCTTCAATTAAAAATCCTTTCACAAAGTTGTTTGGAAAATGGACCCAGATATGGCTGTGTGGTTAAGAAACACCTTTACGACCATGTGGTTTTGGGTTCAGTCCCATTTTGTGGAACCTCAGTCAAGTGTCTTCTACTACAGCCCTGAGCTAACCAATGCCTTGTGAGTGACTTTGAGAGATGGAAACTATGTGGAAGCTCAATGTATTGTACATGTGATTTTGTGTTTGTCCCCCGCCACTGCTTTACGACCATATGGTGTTTATGTCTCCATAATTTAGCAGTTTGGTCAAAAAGACCGATAGAATTAAAATAAGCACTGTGGTCAATTTATTCAGCTGAAACATTCAGGGCAGTGCTCCAGCATGGCTGCAGCCCATTGAATGCACTAAGTAGAAAAGATAAAAGATGAATTTTTTTTTTCCCTGTGAAAACTTATTTTAAATTTGAAATCAAAAAAATTTATTAGCAACAAAAAAGTTTTTTTATGTTTTTCTCAATATCATCATGGCAAAATGACCATTGAAATAAAATATTCAATTATTCTTGGATAGAAATCGTTTTACTGGTTAATTGTTAACGAGCAAAATAGACCTGTTAATACAGAAAAGACTGAAGATGTTGGCTTTGGATAAAACCTGATTGATTGTTGACCCTCCTTCTCTCCATCTAAGAATTAGTCTGATGTCACATTCTGTTCTGCACATTGGGATTCCTCTGTTAAAAACTGGTTTGTCACTTCTTTTTTACTGATGGTAGCTTTATGCTGTTTCTTTACAGGTAAAAAGCAATGAACAGCCCAACAGAGTTGAAATCTATACAACCATCGTTGAGGTGCTGGAGCCACATGTCTCCAGTTTGATGCGTTTTATGTACTTCCAGGTGAGTGAGACTTCCTTCATCAGAATAGCTCTAATTTGTATAATTACTTGCTCTCTCTCTCTCTCTTTCTTTCTATCTCTCTCTCTCACACACACACACACACACACACACACTTGAAGCTTTTGCTTTTTATGGAAACACTTGAATGCAAAAACTTCAGTGAAGGCAAAAAAGAAAGCATTTGATGATGTTTGTAGGTTAGTAAAATATATTTATTAATAAGAAAATTTAAATTTCATTACTCTGAGTTTTTATATCTGCTGTTGTTAAAACTTGAACAATGGAATTGGTAGCAGATTATGAAAACAAATTTGGTTGGCTTCATGAAAAAAAATAAATTCTAGTTTATATTTTGAACACACACAAACACAATAAAACGCTTTGCTGCTGTAGCATGGACTGAGCTGCTATCTTTTTACTGTATTTATTTACCCCATGTTTTATGTAACTAATGTTACAGTCAAGATTAGAGTTGAGGAGTATTTGTCACATTTATAAAATATTTCCAAATTTTGTAATGAAAGAATGAAATATATAATATTTGATTAATTAACTGATTAATTTGTTGATGTTCCCTCAAAGTAAACTACTAATCAATTCCATGTTGGAAGCCATAAATCTGACAACCACAATCAGTGTATTCTTAACCAACTCAGACACACACGTCTCTCTCTTTTAAAATGTTCACATCTTGATTTTCTCGTCGTATCACACTTTCGACCATTATGCATCAAATCCATGCTCATAGACTGTTGCAGTGTTAGCCATGGATAGCAGAAAGAACAGAATGTCTGAATAAATGCTTTGTATTATTTCATAACATCTTAAAGTGGCGAGCCGACAGAATCGGACAAAATGTTTAGCACTTGTTTGTTCTGAGTAGAAATTCCACTGAAGCCAACTTTACTTTTTAACCATTTGGGGTCACTCTGTGAACAGAGTACCAGTCATGCACTGGGGTTGATGTAATTGACTAGTGCCCTCCCCCAACATTTCAGGCCTTGTGCCTATAGCAGAAAGGATTATTTCATAGCATCTTGAATTCAAATCAGAGCAAGGTTGCTTTGCTTGTCATCTTTTCCAAGAATGTTAAGGTAAGTACCAGCCATGTACCTGATGGTGATTAAAAGCCCTTTCCCTCAAGAGGCCTTATATGTCCAGGGTTGACTATGTACATTTATTTGTGGAAAATTTTCATTCATTTCAGAAACGCGCCATTGAACGGTTCTGCAAAGAAGTCAAGGAGCTGAAACGAAATGATTTTGTCTCAGAAGCCTATCTTCTCACTCTGGGCAAGTTCATCAATATGTTTGCTGAGCTGGATGAGCTAAAAAACATGAAATCCAGTGTCAAAAATGACTATTCAGCATATAAAAGGTAACACTCTGTTTGAAATGTGTATTGTGTGTGTGTGTTCTATCTATTCTCCTATATTAGTGGGGTTTTTTATTGCTATAGCTGGATGTCTTTTGTACACTTCACGTTCTTTGTTATATTTAAAGTAATTGAAAGAAACAGAGAGCATCTCAAAATAAATACAGTAACAAAAGGGTTAATGAAAGACACATTGGAAAACATAATCTATTGTTGACTATATTCTAAGACTGGTTCTCAACCATTTTTTACCTATGGATTTCATTTTGATTCCTCTTTTACTCTGCTGGACCCCCACAACCATTTATTGGGTCCTGTATTTTTTATATTGAAATATTATTAGAAATTGTATTCAAAAAAAAAAAAAGGATAAAAATATTTTGTGTGTTGTAAAAGCATAAGCAATTTATTGGAGACAAATTTTAACAGCAAAATCTTATATGGATCCTGGTTGTGAATCTCTGTTCTAAAAGCTGGAATGATAGTGGTTGGAATGTCTTTTATCATGGGTCTGGTCAGTCGGGACCAATTCAGGGCTAAACATCAACATTGCGTCTTCTTTTTCAAATCTTTATTTAAATTCTTTTCTCTTTTCTCAGAGCTGCTCAGTTTTTAAAAGTGACCTATGAACCGTTAGCGCAACAGGAATCGCAAAATCTTTCTATGTTTTTGGCGACTCAAAATCGCATTCGAACTACTTTAAAGAATGAGCTGATAAATATTGAAGGCTACGAGAATCTTCTATCAGATATTGTCAACATCTGCTTGAACATGTATGAGAACACTATGTATCTAACACCCAGTGAGAAGTATATGTTAGTCAAAGTAAGTACATATAGCAACTTCCATTTTATAACCAGCATGCTGGGGTTTTTTTCTTCCTATTCCATTTGTCTAACATCCATTCTCTCTTTTTTATTATTCCATATTAGAATGGTTAGGCTAGGAATTGGTTTTGAGGCAGAAGTTTACAGACATGCTTGACAGCATCCCACATGTTTTTCTTTCACAGAGTGACCGGTTATACACTCTCTGAGTGGTTGGCGTTAGGAAGGGCATCCAGCTGTAGAAACTCTGCCAAATTAGACTGGAGCCTGGTGTTGCCATCCGGTTTCACCAGTCCTCAGTCAAATCGTCCAACCCATGCTAGCATGGAAAGCGGACGTTAAACGATGATGATGATGATGATGAAGGAATATGAATGTCTCTGCTGTTTTGCTTGAACAATGGCATTCTTGCAAATCCTCACACACACACACATACACAACAACGTTGTAATTTTCCACCTGATCTCCATACTGACCTGGGTTGGACTGATCATCACAGTCTGGGTCACCAGCTGTTGAGAGCCACTACATCCCTAGACTGATGCTCATTTATGTCAGCTTTGGCTTGGTTTCTATGGCTGAATGCCCTTCCCATCACCAACCATGTTACAGAGTACCCTGGGTGCTTTTTACATGGTACCACCACTAGAGAGGTGGAATAAAGGGTCCTCAGAGCGCTAAGCATTCTCTGCTCATTTTACCATCCCCTTAACCAGACGTACGGGGCACATTTTGTGGTACCAGCACTTGAGAGATTCTCTCAACTCATCTGACACTTCAAGGAAGCATGAGTCATGGGATCATACTAGCAGAGGAAGGGTAGTATCTTGTACCCAGAACGATATAGAGCCATGGAAAGTCTATCCCAATGAACTCCATCCAACCTCTGCAAGCAATGGGAAGGGATATTAAAATGATGACAAATATTTTTGTGTAAGAATTATTCCTCTGCTAAATCAATTATTGCATACACAGTGGTGATTGCTGCCATGTAATGGTAATTATTCCATTAATTTTTCTCTCTTCACAGGTTATGGCTTTTGGTCTATTCTTAATCGACTCCAAAGACATCAGTATATACAAGATGGATGCTAAGAAGAAAATTAACATCAGCAAGATTGACAGAATTCTTAAGGTGAGCTATTAATTAATATCTACCTCATCTGTTGTTTGTGTTAAAAGAGTAACTGTAAGAATGTGTGTGTGAGAAAAGAGAAAGAGGAGACATGTGTAATTGATGACCAGATGGAATGAGAGAGAGAGAGAGAGAGAGAGTGTTCATTTGGTGTCTGAACATCACTGAAAATATTTCTATTTATGACTGTTTGCTAAGCTAAAAGCTACTCATCTTGTCTTTATGTTTTTCAGCAAGTTTGACTACGTTTGTATGATTTAGTTATTTAATGAGATGTACTTGTTTTCTTTTACATTTTAGCAATTGGAAGTCGTTCCCCTTTATGGAGATATGCAAATAGCTCCATATCGGTATATCCAAAATGGGGCCAACTTTGACCCTTCCAAGTGGCCGTGCTGTGAATCCAACCAACCAAGTCCTCAATCTGACTTGCTCATGAATCTGGAAGCAGTCCGCGAAGACCATATGATGTACATCAGTCAATTAGCCCGCCATACAAATGAGGTTGGTATATCATATTGTATCATATTGCTAGCGTCTCTTGTATTTTCTTTGCACGCTGTTATCCCACATAGCCACTTCTTCCTAACTGTTATTGTTTTAATACTGTAATGTATCAAACAGTTCTTTCATATGGCATAAATGCCAGTCTTCTTAATCCTGTGATCCTCATTTGCGAGGTGCCTACCACTTTAATCTTGGCTCCCCTCTGTCACAATACACTTCACTCTCAGCTTATGTGACAGGTTCACCAAACAACTTTTGTCTCATCTCATATATTATATTTGGTGAAGCTCATTTCATTGGACATGATAATTGCTGTCAACTTTTCAACAATGAAGCCTTCTGCTGCTCAAGAAGACTAGGCCAATTTTACAAGATACAAAGCAAAATATATTTTATTATTTAATATTCTGTTAAAAAAATATCAAGGTTTCAATAGACAAAGGACAGTATGTTATGGATGTTCAATAGAATATTTACATGGTTTCTGAATAGTAACTGGTTTGAACTACTGCTGCAGCGTGCAGTCAAGCATATTAGATTAAATAAATGTTTTAACAATTTGTCCATGAACGGGGGGGGGGGGAGCTGATTTGTTTCATTCTTATTTGGGACAACTCATCAGAGACCATGCCTACAGAAAGACTCTGTGTGTGTGTGTGTGTGTGTGTGTGTGTAGTCACTACTAACGAGGACTTGACTAAACTAGAGAATCCAGTGTGCATAAATGGCACTCTTACTCACAAAAGGACTGTTAATCGAGTGTGTTAATATGTTTTGCATATTCTAAATGTACACTGTACAACAGTATGTTCTATGCAATTATTTGAAGCTTTAGTCAATCACTACTGTGTGCAATAGAAGAAACTGTATTCATGATCTTACCTTTTTAGGCAATTACAACTACAAGAGAGAATTTCCGTTCAGACGTCGAAAATAAAGAACTAAGTGATTTGGCTTTGAAAGGTTTACGTCTCTTGTCAGCCTGGACACAGCTTGTTATGGAATTGGTAAGTCTCACATTCTTGAATCCAACTTCATTTATCTTTCTTTCACTTGTGATCAAAGTAGCACTTATTGAAAGATTAGTTTCTTTTTTTTTTTTTTTTCTCTCATCAGTTACAATGCTGTATTCATTTGAAGGGTATATAAAGGGTAGATGTTGTAAAGAATGAATATATAACGACTGATTGGGTACCACTACTTTTATAATCATATTTATATGGTTTCAACTTGGAATAGATGATGAATGTTTTTAATTTCTTGAGTAGGAATCTATATTGATAAACCTGTCACTTTTAACTTAATCATAAGTATTATCACTGTACATAAATCCTAACTCGAGCTACATAAACGCCGTTGTGAAAACATACATCAAGACGCTTAAACAGACATGTGAACGTGAATGTATGTTGAAGATAAATGAGTTTGTGTTCTTTTTCACCACTATAAAAAACAGTTTCATAATTGCAGAAATAAATTTCATTAACAGGTTGAAAAGAAGTGATATTTTGATCAGCTGAGAAAGTTTTATTTTTTTTAGTAAAGTAACTGGTTTATTAAATTTACCTTCAATAAAATCTCTATTAAAGATCAAGTGCAGAACTGTACAATAGAACTGCAGCAGCAACTAATTTGTGCAGTACATATAAAGACATTTGCTATTAAAAATATTAGCAACAGTTTTTTTTTTTTTTCTGCTTTAGCGTGTTATAAAGGTTAGTAATCTATATAACATGATATTATAAAGACAAATCTTGGACATCCACGAAGTGATGTATTTAAAATACACCCATGAGCAAGTTGATGAATTCTAATATTTTAAATCCGGGGTTTGTCCCCGTTAACGGGGGTGGCCAGTTCTACCTCACTCTTACACAATCTTGCCATCTCGGGCGTCCTCCCTCCTCAAGCCAACCCTCCCAATCTCCTCCTCCACCTGTCCACTCCACATTCTCCTTGTTCATGTTCGTTGTTAATTTCTATAGAGACCCAATTAATTGATTTGGACAACCCAAGAGCTGTCAAATGTTACGTTAAACTTACACCTTCCCTACATTTCAGTATTCCTGGAAGTTGCTTCACCCAACTGATCCTCATCAAAGTCCAAGCTGTCCACCTGAGGCTGAAGAATATGAAAGAGTAAGTCACTTCTTCCAGCCTCATCTTTTCAGTTTCATTTTGTGTATGTGTAAGGAATCGCAATCCATCCGTATCTGCATGAGGTACATTTGCATATTATCTGGCTATCAATTTTTATGTATGCAGATGTTTTATTTTTAAGGAGAAAGCTATACATGCAAGTTGAAATTCCTGTTCAAGCATATTAATCACAGAGTATGTATTGAAACGAAGATTGAGGTTTATATTATTTCTAATACTATAGTTAAAATTATTTCATTGCAAGACGTTTTTTTTTTTCCAAATATAGAAGCTATGGTTTAAATACACATTTTCCTTTTTTTCATTTAATTATTGACCTATCATCCACTAATACCTTCCAGTTACTGAAAGGTCCTTTCGATCTGGAATTGCATCTCACCAAAGCTCTCTCTACTTGTCCATGTCATCTTCTCTCAAACTACTTGAAATTTGAAAATTACTATTTGTAAATCTCACAACAAGAGATATTCAGCAACAGTACTTTGTAGTAAAGATTGTTTTCCAACATAACATGGCAGTCCTGGTTTAGGACTAATGTTGCTGTAATTTAGCCCCAGGAGACATCGTCTCCAGCTGGCTATACAACACGGTCTGTGTCCTTATATTTTCGAACAAGGGAATCTAGCACCCCCACTCAGCTAGATTCCCTTGTTCGAAAATATAAGGACACAGATCGTGTCGTATAGCCAGCTGGAGACAATGTCTCCTGGGGCTAAATTACAGCAACATTCGTCCCAAACCAGGACTGCCATATTATGTTGGCAAATAATTTTTACTACTTGAAATTCATTAATGGAAATTAATCCTTTCACAAACCACAATTGTCCACTTTGTCAGTGATTTAACTTAAGTTTCAGGTCACATTAAGTAACATCACTTTCTGCTGTGGCTGAAATTAAGCATCTTCCTTATAAATGCTACTTGATGTCTGTGATAGATTTTGCATGAGCTGGTACCCAGTTACTTTAACTAATTAAGCCTCTCTATATCTCAAATTTCAACCTCTAATAATTTAAATTGATCATCAATTACATTAAATTCAGCCAATCATTTGTTTATGGTACTAAGTTAAAATTTATGAAACAACCTACAAAAGTCCACAGCAATCCTGCCTTGTTCTGATTTTCAACCAGCATTATGCAAAATCACCTTTTCTTAAAGCAGGTATCTTTTCCAAAATTCGTCTCTCAGGGCAGACAAACATTTTTTACTCAAATTTTAGTATTTTGGTAGCACCAATCACCTCTAGAAACTGAGCTTCCTCCCTACTTACAATAGTTCAAGTTGACTAAACAAACCACCTTCGCCCCAAACACTAATACATTTTTCCTGCTTTTTTAAAATTTTGTACCATACTAATATTTCCAATATCATTTCTTCTGCTTCATCTCAACTCATCTTGCTGTGTTCCAGTCAACTCGGTATAACTACAGTAGCAATGAGAAGTTTGCCCTCATTGAAGTGATCGCTATGATAAAAGGTCTCCAGTTACTTATGTCTCGTATGGAGTCTGTCTTTATGGATGCCATCCGCAGACACATATTTGCCGAACTTCAAGATTTTGTGCAGCTTCGGCTGCGAGACATTCTCCGCAAGGCTGTTAAGAAAAAAAGTGATGTCATTAAGATGTGAGTATTTCAAACCCTCCTTCATTTATACAGTTAGTTGCAAGTCTGTTAATCCATTGGTGTATGTGCATGTACACAGGTGGTTGTAAGATATATATATATTTATATATATAGATATATGTATGTGTGTATGTCTGCATTTGCATGTGAAAAAAATGTGTGCATGTTTGTACATTTGAGAACTGAAAATGCCTGTGATCCTTATTTTGGTTCTTAGTCCATGACTGATGATTTCTCCCCCCCCCCCCCCTACTGTGTCTCAGTCAAATCGTAATAAAAGCTGGAATAAGACATAACCAAGATCAAATGCCAGAAATAGAAATTCTAACTAGATTGCTGGCCAAAGTATATGAAGCACTTTGCTCCATACCTCAATGCTCTTAAATGTGTATGTGAAAGAGAGTGTCTTGTTCTATATAAGACAGTATCTGTGATAAGTATTTGAACTTTGACCTATAAATTTCCAGTTTTTGTAAGCCGAAGTACTGCTGCTCTCTTTCTAGGATCATCATGTCTGTGAGAGACACATGTGCAGATTGGTTAAAGGGCAAGGAACCTCAGGATGACCCAGCGCTTCGGGGCAAAAAAGACCCTGAGAGTGGATTTGAAATAAAAATACCTCGTCGGAACGTGGCCCCATCAAGTACCCAGGTTTGTCAGGATGTTTCATTTTTCTCAATAGTATCTCAGGAATTACTTTTCCCACTTTACTAGAATGTTCACACCAAAACCGTTATCTTGAATTGTATCACTTCAGCAACCATTACAAATGTAAAATTATATGTCAGTGTTCCACTGTACATAACCAATGAGACCCAGCTGATGTGATTTTTACTTATTCTTCTTGGCTCCATGTCAGTCAACATTGATATTTATTGTTCAGAATTTCTGTGAGGATCTAACCAAAGGCCTTACTTGATGTCATGTGAAGATACAGAATGTAAACATTCACACACACATAAAAGTGTGTGTGTGAGAGAAGGGCTTTCATACAGTCTCTGTCTATCAATTTCTCTCGCAAGACATTATGTTGCTTGGCCCAAGGCTATAATATAAGACACTTGCTTAAGGTCCCAGGCAGTAAGATAGAGCCTCAGACTATTCAGTTATGAAACAATCTCCATCTGCAAAGCCATGCTTTGCTTGTTTCTGGCAAAAAAAGAAAGAGAAAATGGCCATAGTTTAGATATTGATCAGGGGCTTAATAATAACAGCACCAACTCTTTTTACATATATAAAAAATATCAGAATCTCTTGTATGCATATTCTGCATTACCATATCTTCACTGTATTTTACTCTGAAACAAACATGAAGCTAAAATCTTTGACATATCCTCTCATGTAGCATTTGTTTTTCCTCTTATTTCAGCTGTACATGGTACGCACCATGTTGGAGTCGTTGATTGCAGAAAAAAGTGGTGGTAAAAGAACATTGCGAAAAGATATAGATTACCACCATTTAATGAACATCGATAACTTCCACAAGGCCTCCTTCTTCTGGACTTACCAAATTAATTTCAATGGTAACCACTTACGTTTCTTGTCTTCCAACATTTGAAATCAACAAACATTGCACACCTCCTCTGTCTCT
Organism: Octopus bimaculoides; assembly: GCF_046866305.1. NCBI lineage: Eukaryota > Metazoa > Mollusca > Cephalopoda > Octopoda > Octopodidae > Octopus > Octopus bimaculoides. The sequence goes on from NC_142940.1 coordinate 63,759,494, forward strand.
GCATACATGTATATGAACACACCTATATACACATGCACACACCACACACAGAGTTACCTGGTACCTTGAGGTTCCACCTGGACACATCATCCCTACAATTTATCTGTTTGGAGATGCTTCTGATTCGTTCTCTCTGCTAAATCTGAGTAGCCATGTTGCTCCTTTACAACAAGAACCTGCTTTGTGCAACCCCTTCAGTCTTGTACCTTAATCCTAACTCCCATTTACCATGAAGATGCCCCCACCTCACCCCCTCCTTAGGCCTCGTAGACTTGCGAGTTTCACAGTGACCTCAGTAGTGCCAGTAGCACAAAAAAAAGCACCCAGTGTACCCTGTAAAGTGGTTGGCATTAGGAAGGGTATCCAGCCATTGAAACCATGCCAAAGCTGATAGTGGGGCATAATGCAGTCCTTGCACTCATCAGATCCCGTCAAACCATCCGACACATGTTAGCATGGAACGACGATATCGTTGTTGTTGTTGTTTATCAGTGTACCCTGCCCTTCTGTTTGTAGAACTTTTACAGGTTTATTGCACTTCAAGTGTAAAGTGAACATTTAAAATCATCAATTGTAATTACAATAAATTCAGTGACAACGTTAATAAGAATAACACGGGAGAGAACTCCCAAAATTTATATATCGCATTCACACATTTGCTTGAATCTTCAGGCAGAGGCATACAACATATAAGCATATATGTACATGCATATGTTTGCACCATACACACACACACACACACTTATACCATGCATACACCTTTATATAGATTATTGATGGTAATGGTAGACACTAATTATTGAAATTTGTTTTCAATTTTTCAACAGAATCTTTGCAAAATTGCTGTGATTTGTCACAGATGTGGTATCGAGAATTCTTCCTTGAAATGACGATGGGAAAACGTATTCAGGTAAATAGAACCCTGTGCTGTTGCTGTTCTTTAACCCCAGATCAACTCTGATTGATCTGTAAAGATAATTGTTTTTGCTGCATTTCATGTGGAATTTTTGGTCTTCCTTTATAAGTCAACCGACCTTTTGGGGCTGAAAAATTCAACTCAAATGCCAGAAAATACCATAGATAAGTTTTTGATCAGCTTTAATGATATTTAGACGTTTGACATTATGACATTCTGTGAATTATACATATTTTATATTCAGTGAAGCAATCAAGTACATTTAATATATCCTCCACTAAGTTACATCTTTGATCTTATAGTTATCTTGTAATGAGAGTTCTTTAATATAAGCATTATAGTATTTAATTCTTCAAACCTTTCTGTAATGCAAACTTTGTTCTGTGAAGTCTCTTCTTCAATCAATTTATTGTTTTTTTGGGGTTTTTTTTCCAGTTTCCCATTGAGATGTCCATGCCATGGGTGCTTACAGATCATATTTTAGAGACAAAGGAAGCGTCCATGATGGAGTGAGTCATTCATTTTTGTCTGTAAAATACTTGTTTAAATTACTGTCCAACTCTGACAACCTGGTTATCAATATTTGTTTCTGGAAATTGTTGACAACAGCATTTTCTGTTGTCATATTTACTTAGTATCTTCAACAGCCACTACGCAGTACTGACTAAAGCTGTAAATCTAAATTATCCAAGCGGATAAAGTCTGTTGTTGCTGCTGTGACGGAGAAGATATACGACCGGGGTTTGCCAGTTCTAGTCATCCATGTTTTGAATGGCATCGAAGACTACATTATCCAGCCCAATCCTTTTTATATCGTTCATTGTATGAACTTTTCGTAACGTAGTACACCCTAATCAATATGGTATGCTTTAGGGTAAAAAAGTAAATGTTTTAGTTGCTAGTTTTTCTGAAAACTACTCCAAACTAATGGAAACGCACTAAAACAACGGCACATTTTAATAAAGTTACAAAAAAATATTAAAGAGATTTTTTTCAAAGACATTACAAAGCATTTGTGGAAAATATAAGTTTTCCAAGATTGCAAAATTTGTCAATGTTGCATCGCCAGCCCACTCAAAAGTACCTTGGATCTCATCTGTTGACTGTATATGTCATCATCATCATCATCATATATATTCCAATTCATCTCCTGAAATGTCTTTGTGTAATAGACACAGTAATCTATGCATTCAAGCGTTCAAATAATGCATTCTAATATAATACAAAATACAAACATTGATATTAAAATAAATATCAATTTTCTCTGTTTTATGTATTAAGATCGGTTATTTCACTTTTTATAGAATTTGTTTCGAATGTTTCTCTGCTAGCTTCCGTCCCATTTTGTATTCATTCCATCGCATTCATGTTTTCACAAGTTTTCCAACTCTCTTTACCATTACATTATTCTCTCTCTCTCTCTCTCTCAGATATGTTCTCTACCCTCTTGATCTCTACAATGATTGTGCACATTATGCACTCACCAAGTTCAGGAAGCAATTTCTCTATGATGAAATCGAAGCTGAGGTTAGTTCACTCCTGGTTTACTCTTATATGTATAAAACAGCTTCTTAGGTATTTTAGTTATCGTTAATCATATCAGCCTTTTTAGAAGTTGTTGCTGCTATTTCTAGCAGTTCAAATGACTATGTCATGGTTCCCTTGTTGTTTTGTTATTGATGATGTAGGTGTTGTTGTTCATTCAACAAACCTGTCTCAGACCGTTTCATATTTAAATTAAAACATTCCAGGTTAACGAGCTCAACATGCTAATTATTTTACTGAACACCTCTAACTTGTTGATTATTTTCATAATTAACTGAAAAGCATGGTGTTTTACATTAGAAATATTCCCACAGAAGGGTTAAAGAAAAATGTTTTGGGGTTTTAGGGATTAATCAGAGGTGAAGAGTAGGAAAGACAGCTCCCGTGACCTTCATAGGTCACTGCAGATAGTTGATGATTGATACAGTTAATGTTCAGTATGGCAGTTTCAGAGGGTGCTGTTGTTGAGGAAGAAGGATTGGTTAGTTTTAAGAGTAGGATTCGGGAATTGAGCTGCAGGAAGGATGAGAGGAGGACGTATTATGTAAGCAGTTTGTTGAGAGTAAGAGAGACCATTGCAGTAGATGAGGCAAAAAGGGAAACCGTACCTAATAGTTGTGACGTGGTGATTAGTGAAATAAAACTTGAAAGACTAAGCTAACTGCTAAACTAATTTTGTGTCTCGTTTCTTCCCCTTTCAGGTGAATTTATGTTTTGATCAATTTGTATACAAACTTACTGATCAAATATTCGCTTACTATAAGCATCTAGCTGGAAGGTGAGTTACTACTCTTTTACTGTCTTGCATTTTTAATTCTTTCTCCTCTTATTCAAATATACATCATATCATACACACCTTCTCGTTTGCATGTATTAACATATACGTGTATGCATGTATGTATGTGTGTGTGTCATCATCATCGTTTAATGTCTGTTTTCCATGCTAGCATGGGCTGGATGGTTCGACTGGGGTCTGGGAAGCCAGGAGGCTGGATGCCCTTCCTAACGCCAACCACTCCAAGAGTGTAGTGGGTGCTTTTTACGTGCCACCGGCACAGGGGCCGGCCAGTCAAGGCGACACTGGCATTGGCCACGTTCAGGTGGTGCTTCTTACGTGCCACCGGCACGGGAATCACAACTACAATTTCCATTGGAATGTGATTTAATTTGATTTTGATGTACTTGACTCAATAGGTCTCCTCAAGCACGGCATGTTGCCCTACAATCCATGGAACTTATATAATATGTGTGTGTGTGTGTGTGTGTATATATATAATGTATGTATATGTGTGTATGTATATATAGATATGCATTAAGAGACAGGGAAGAGCGAATGAAAATCATCCCTAAATCTCCTTGGAAGTGTGTAAGGGAAAACAAAGATGATAATGGTGATGAGTATTCTTGTCTTCATAATATTCTAGTCTCTTTGCATTTATCATTTTATTTCCAGTATTATGTTGGACAAACGTTTCCGAACAGAATGCGCTAGTGTGGGGGCAAAAATTTCTTTCCCTGTAGCCAATCGCTATACGACTCTACTAAAACAAAGACATGTACAGGTAAGTGGAGTTGGTTTCTTTTATCTACAAACAAGATTTTCACTTGAAAATCTGAAGGTGAAACCCTTTAGCATTCAGCTCACTCTCTCAAATGTAATGCTTATTTATTCATGTTGTTTTGAATTAATCCTGAAATATCTTGTAGCTTCTGGTAATGATGATGTTGTGATGTGGATTGTTTCTCATAAGTGTTAAGATTTGGTGTTTCTAAGGAGGAAAAGGAAAATGGGAATTGTCCATTTCACATGCGTTAATTAATTTTATGATCAATCAGACTAATCAATAGAGGCTGGTGATTTTATATCCTTAGACCACATGCAAAGCTGATTATATTTGTTGAGGCAGGCCACATGTTTGAAATATTTACAGACTAAGAGAAAGTTAGTTGGACTATTATAGTATAAGAAGGAATATCCTTATATCACCTTCAGAGACCACACTGCCATCTTCTTCTCCTAGTCCACCAAAGCAAATTAGGAACAGTCAGGAAGTACATTCTTAACATCATTACTTTTAAAATTCTAAGTATTCTGACATTTGAACAATAGAACTACAGTGCCATCCTTATCAAATGATTCCAAATTGAAATGTTTTTATTTCTTGTTCTTGAACAGATTCTTGGCAGATCAATAGATTTGAATCATCTTATTGGACAGAGGATCAATGCATCACTACAAAAGTCCCTTGATATAGCTATTTCTAGGTTTGAAGCTGGTGATCTTACTGGCTGTGTGGTAAGTTTTATTACTCCAACTTTGTTTATTACACTTGTCATTATCTATCTTTTATCATCTGTTCTCCTCCTCCTCCTCTCTCTTTCTTTCTCTTCTCTCCCTCTCCACTTAGATATATTTTTATGATGAACTGGAGAGAAAGATCTCAATACATGAAATAGAGTATAGTTATAAAATCTACTCAACTGAAACCTTTTGCATTGCTGCTTAATGTTTCCAAATTCTCTTCAAGTAACAAATTTTGTTTTCCATGGAAAAACAAAATATAATCCAAGGTAGCACCAGGAAGTATTCATTCCATTTCATCATCATCATCATCGTTTAATGTTCGTTGGCATGGGTTGGACGGCTTGACCGGCTTAGCACACTGGAAGGTTGCACCAGACTCCAGTCTGATTTGGCATGGTTTTCTATGGCTGGATGCCCTTCCTAATGCCAACCACTCTGAGGGTGTGATGGATGCTTTTATGTGCCACCAGCACGGGTGCCAATTGTGTGACATTGGAAGTCTGGTGCAGGCTTTTGCCTGGCCAGCTCTTGTGAAACCATCCCACCCATGCTAGCATGGAAGGTGGAGGTTAAACGATGATGAAGACGATTTTCTTGAGTTTCTCCATTTTCCATGAATTACACTTACCACCAACGACCATTGTAGAGTGTTGCCTTTGCTGTGATGACACATTTTATTGTGATGTTTCTTTCTCTGCTCTTTTATATTGATGTGTGTTATATTTTGATTGTGAACTGGAATTGCTCTTCTGAAACAAATGAGTATGATCCATATATCTCATATATACCTTTCTTGGCCTGTCTACTAAATTTTAAATCAACCCTATATACAAACTCTTTCAATGAGATTGTCTGATAAGAAAGCACTTTACAGTGACATTCAGGTTGGGTTGATGTGCTAGTATGAGAGGGTCTTCTCGTGACTGCTAAATCTTATTGATTTCAAACAACTTCGCAGTTTTCTTTTTGTCCATATCAATTCAGTGCAATGGCTTACTTCTTGCTTCTACCAGATAAATCTAATGAACCCGGTATTGCCCCAATATCAAATGGTTTTAATGCTTCTGTTGTTGAAATGTTAAATCCAGTCTAATTAATTTCCTTATTTCTCATCTTTTTTTTGCAGGAACTGGAAGGGTTGATTGAATGCAACAAGCTGGTTCATAAGCTTCTACGACAATATCTAACAATGAACGATTTTGATGCAATGTTCCGTGAGGCTAATCACAATGTTTCTGCACCTTACGGTCGTATCACGCTACATGTCTTTTGGGAACTCTACTATGATTTCTTGCCAAATTACTGCTATAACGCAGCCACCAACAGGTAATCACACACACACTCTCTCTCTCTCATCTATAATGTCACCTTTTTGCTCTCAGAAACTAATGTTACTTACTGCCTGTCTTTAACACACACATATTTTAGAGCAGGTACTCTTATTTAACCCTTTGAATTGTAACCCACCTGAGACTGATTCTGGTTCTCTTGTGCAAAGTTTCTTTTTTAAAGAATGCATCTTTATATTAAAACTGCCTGTCATAATTTTGTATTTTTGCTTTTTTTAATGTTCCAAACACCAGCTTCATCACCACCACCACATCACTCCTCATGATCATTTAACATCCATTTTCTATGCTGGCATAGGTTGGGCAGTTTCACATGAACTGGCAAGCTAGAGAGTTGCACCAGGCTCCATTATCTGTTTTGGCCTGGTTTCTACAGCCAGATGCCCTTTACAGAGTGTGCTGGGTGCTTTTTACATGACACCTGCATGGATGCTTTGAAAAAAATCAGTTAGCCAAATTCTTGATTATTTTCAAAATGAATTGAAACCCATAGGCAGTATATTTCATTTGAAATATGGTTGTGAAAGGGTTGAAATTTTTTTAATACAACTGTTCAACATATGGTACACCATAATACCTGCTGGTGGTCATCATATTGGTCTTGCATAAAATCTCTCACGGACAATTGCATGCCAGGACTTATCAATAGCTCTATGTCAGTGAGTTGAGCACACCGATGTGGTTATGTAACATGAGCCCATGTTGTCATGTGAGAGAGTAACATGGGATGAGACAGAAGGTGCTGGGCCAGAAGAAGTGAACTTGAAAGGACATGGTTGCGGCAGACATGAAAAATATGGACTTTACAACTAAGCTGATGCATTGCTGGATTATCCGATCCATGGCATCATAGACAAGCAGACATTAAGGATCACACAAACACATATACACTGTATCTCATGTAAGGTACCATCATTATCATCTTCATCTCTTAATGTCCACTTTTCCATGGATCAAACAAAGTTTATTGAAGCATATTTTCTACAGCCAGATGCTCTTCCTGTCACCAACCCTCACCTGTTTCCAAGCAAGGTAATATTTCCCTATGGCCAGATGTGTTTTTGCAGAATATTGCAAATGAATGACTAGTGTCAAGACAACGAGACACACACATACATACATCTATGTATATGTATATAAATGTACAAAACGGGCTTCTTTCAGTTTCCGCCCACCAAATCCACTCCCAAGGCTATGTAGTTTGTCATGTCTTAGCAATACTTTTTTTTCCCTTTTTTCCGCTAGATTTGTGAAAACCAGGTTACCATTTGTGAATCAGAACCCCAGAGATAAGAATCCAAACCCTTCTTACCATTATGTCTGGGGTACCAAGGTAAGTCGACGTCCAGTCTTCCATTCCTTTACTGCTTCCAGTCATTCCACTGCTCCTCTGCTCAGCTTCTGCCATCAAACGTTTATAGCAGTTGTATTGAGATCATATTTAGTGGTTAAATGTATCTCATCGGCGTCATCGTCATCATATCTAAACATTTGTCATTCACCCAGCTTTTCTGTCTTTCTGCAGGTTTCTTTTGTGTGGTTCCATCAATTTATACAACCTTTGTTTTTGTTCCTCAGGCTCTGAACACTTCGTACAGTGCCATATTCAATCTGTACAATGGTTTCATTGGTGCTGCTCACTTCCGTTCCATCTGCCGTCTACTTGGTTATCAAGGCATTGCTGTTGTAATAGAGGAGCTGTTGAAGATTGTTCGTAACTTGGTAAGTTGTTGTTCCAGTCTTCGTCTGTTTATCTACAGTGAGCCTAACTCTCATCCTGGCATTGTAAGACCTGTTGGGGCAAGCAAAAGCGAAATCGTGATGGCACGTGTAAAGACATTCGAGCGAGATCGTTGCCAGTGCCCCAGGACTGGCTCCCATGCAGGTGGCACGTAAAAGACACCATTTTGGGCGTGGCCGTCGCCAGTACCGCCTTAGTGGCCCTCGTGCCGGTGGCACGTAAAAGCACCCACTACACTCTCAGAGTGGTTGGCGTTAGGAAGGGCATCCAGCTGTAGAAACTCTGCCAGATCAGATTGAAGCTTGGTGTAACCTTCTGTCTCGCCAGTCCTCAGTCAAACCGTCCAACCCATGCCAGCAATGAAAGCAGACGTTAAACGACGATGATGATGATGCTCTCCCCATCTTAAATTGTTCAAAGAATTGGAAAAAACTCTAAATATAAGTAATTATAACTTGGCTCTTGAAATGACACACTGTCTCCACAACAGTTGTGGGTGTGCTGGATCTAGTCAAAACCATTAGAAACATGTAAACTGACATATTTCTCAAATTGCAAAATTATTTGACAGCATATATTTTCTCTCCAGCTGAAAGGTACTACGATGGATTACATCAAGACACTGATGAAAGTGATGCCAAACGTTTGCAAGCTCCTTCGGTACGACTATGGCTCTCCTGGTAAGTATCTTACTTTTGTCCATTGTATGTCTGTGTGTGATTATGCACTTGCTGATTGCAAAGCCGGGCCAAATGGTTTTAGAACCCCAAGAATCTTTACTTTAGGTTTCTATCTCCTTAACCTTCTCTGCAACTCATCTGCCATATATATATATATATATATATATATATATATATATATAATTGGTCTGACTTGTGTGTGTGTGTGTAGGTTGTTTAAAGTGGATGGAAATTGTGGAAGAGGGAGGCCCAGGAAGTCATGAGACAAAGCAGTGGAGGGGGGGGCTGAGCTTAATGGAGGAGGTATCAAAGAACTGAGATAACAGGTGACTCACTGTGCTCAAGATGACCCAGCCACTACTGCAGAAAGTAGACATTCTGCCCTGTCAGTCATTCCCTACATCTCATTCCCCTTAGCCCTCCACTCACTCCTCTATCTATAGCATTACTTGGCGGGGGGGGGGGTCTGTAATCCTTTAATCACTTGGTACTTATTCCTCCACCCTATTACCCTTCCTTCCCCACCCACACTATTTCACCAATCACCTCTTCTTTTTATGCCTATTTATCTCTCTCTCTCTTCGCCCATATTCCATTTTTAACACCTCACACATCTGCTTTTACTTTCCAACACCTTATGTATGCCATCTTGCTCCACTCGCTATAGCCACCCTTATGTGGCCCTACATCTCCCTCCTCCTCCTCACCACTCCTACACCTTTCACATCACCCCACCCCCACCCTCTGATCTATCCTTTCTGCACTACTTCTCTCTCTCTCTCATCTTCTCTCCATACTGATGCTCCCCATGAACCATACCTCTTCTACCCCCATCTCTGACCAAGGAGTTACTCTATAAAGTGGTTGGCATTAGAAAGAGCATCCAGCCATAGAAACCATGCTGAAACTTACAGTGGGGCTTGGCGCAGCCCCGTGGCTCACCAGATCCTGTGAAACCATCCAGCATGGAAGACAGGTGATGGGATGGCTATGTGGTTAAGAAGCTTCCTTTGTGACCGCATGATTCTGGGTTCGGTCCTACCTTACAGCATCTTTGAATAAGTGTCTTCTATAGCCCTGAGCCAACCAATGCTTTGGGAGTGAATTTGGTAGGTGGAGACTGTGTGGAAGCCCATTGCATAAACAATGGGGGGTACCTATGTACAAATAGTTGGTATCATTGAAGAACTGGGCCAATGTAAATGATTCTACTCTGCCAAGATTTGAAACCTTGTGCCTCTCTTAGAAATTGTTATTATTTTTGTTGTTGTTGTTCCTATTTTCATTAGGTGTCATGGCTTACTACCAAGCACAGCTAAACGACATGATTCAATACCCTGATCTGAAAACTGAAGTTTTCCAGAGCTTTCGTGAAGTGGGGAATGCAATTCTGTTCTGCATGTTGGTGGAGCAATCATTAGTAAGCGGCATATTTATTTATTTATTATTGTTATTATCAAGATGGCTTTTCTCAGAATTAGAATTCATCATTATAATTTAAAGGCAGGCAGAAGAAAGTTGGCAGAATCATTACTGCAAGACAAATGTGGGACTTTGGTTATTAGGCCCATAGCTTTCACATAGACCTATTTCAAGTAAAAAAAAAAAAAAAAGAGGATTGGAGGGAGAAAAGTATTTACAAACTTTATAAAGTTTTGCTGAAATTGTTAAGCTGATTAACTGCACTTCAACTGTCAATACTGACCACTAACATCTGTCCATGTTTTCTGTTTTATTTAGACCCAGGAAGAAGTGTGTGACTTAAAGCATGCAGCACCATTCCAGAATGTTATTCCAAAGCCATATATACCAATCAAAGGTAAAGAAACTGTGAAGTCTTTTAAGCCATCTTTATCATAAATTGCTTGATTTACAACTAAGGCGTTTTGTCTAATTTATATCTTGTTGGAATTTGTTTTCTGATTAATCTTCTCCAACGCATGTGCCTTACCGCCTTCCTTCTTAACCAGTTGTTCTTGTTTTTTTCTGCTTCTCTTGTAGAGGGAGACAGCCGCAAAGAAAAGGAACAGGAGCTGAAGCTTCTAATGAAACGTCTTGAAGCTAAATATTCCTCCCTGCAAGTGGTTAATGTTGTGATGAAACTTGGCAATCAAAAGGTTTTCTATGTTTACTCATTTTTATCAGGGCCATCTTTTTTCCAGCCATTGCAACATGTTACTAGGCAAAGTAATTAAAAAAACTTTAAAGATTTTAGCATCATCATTTAACGCCCATTTTCCATGCTGGCATGGGTTGGACAGTTTAACAGGAGCTGCACCATATTCCAATGTCTGTTTTGGCTCGGTTTCTACAGCTTGGAGGCCCTTCCTTTATGCCAAACACTTTACAGAGTGTTCTGGGTACTTTTTATGTGGCACTGGCATCAGTGCTCCTTACATGGCACCAGTGCCGGTGCATTTTTCGTGTATAGCTAATGGAAAGTAAATCTCTTCTGCTATACGTTACTTGTCTACAAGGAGTAATTTCCCTCAGACTGTCTAAGTATATATTACTCTGGCTGGAATAGAGCAAGCATTAATGGAGTTTAAAATAAAAGACTTGTCTTGTAGCATGAACTTAGAAACCTATGGCTGGTAGTTTCATACATCGTCCGTTAGTCAGTCATATTGACTCCAGTCTTTAGTAAATGGATGTAATGTTAACATCCGTGTTTTATTATTTGATCATCTGACTTGTCAAGTGGATCTTGTTTGTTTGGGGAATCTATCCATCTGTCTGACTATCCATCCATTTTTAGCTAATATTTGTCTATCAACAGACAGATAGGTAGATCGCTAGTGTGTGTATGTACAGGCATAGATACATTTGGTTGATTGATTTGTTTATTATAAATAATCTCTATGAGTGTAATGCTTATGAAACGTTCATGTATATATTTATTTGTTTGTTTGCAGCAAGTAGAAATTGCCACAGAAGGAGACCTGCTGACCAGGGAACGTCTCTGCTGTGGCTTGTCTATGTTTGAAATTGTCTTGTCTCGTATAAAGTCGTTTCTCGATGATGAGATCTGGCATGGGGCACCACCCTCCAATGGTGTCATGAATATTGATGAATGTACAGAGTTTCACCGACTTTGGAGCGCCATACAGTTTGTCTTCTGCATTCCTGTTGGCGAGAATGAATTTACTGTTGAGTAAGTAGCTGCTATTTCTCTTACCTTCAATAATAGGGACAATATGTTGTTGTCGTCAATATGATCCCTTGCAGAATCTTAGCAGAATCTTCTTTCCTTTCACTTGTCCTGCAAAGAAACTCCCACACTGACTGCACACTTTGCATCCAACTGCACACGCTATATAAATCTCTTTGAAAACTACCTCTTTCCACTTTATCAAGCTCAGCACATTGCACATAAACATAGTTGAAGGTATTCCAGCTGCAACCATCCAGCTTTTAATTTAAGATGAATTTAGGACTACATTATCCAGTGTGTATGATCTGAGGGAGATTTGGCTACTATTTCTAGCAAATTGCATGATCAATTAGCGGCTTTCATAATATCTCCCCCACCCCTTTTTTTTTTGTCCCCCACTCCCCTCATTCCTACCATTAACTTTCTTGAATATCCCTGTCTGCATTTTTAGAGCATTATTGTTAATGTCATTAAGAGTACACACACACATGCTCTCTCTCTCTCTCTCTCTCCTCTCTCTCTCTCTCTCTCTCTCTCCCCTCTCTCTCTCTCTCTCTCTCTCTCTCTCTCTCTGTTATTTCTACAGTCATTAAATTGTGTCTCTCTTTCGTTGACAGAGAGTTATATGGTGAAGGTCTGAACTGGGCCGGTTGTGCATTGATAGTTTTACTGGGACAGCAACGGCGTTTTGAAGCTCTTGACTTCTGCTACCATATACTCAAGGTGAATAGGGTCGATATGAAGGACGACAACGTTAAAGGAATCGTAAGTTGTTTGGTTTTTTTGTTTTGTTTTAATTTTTACTGAGGAGGGGCTGGGCAGAGGCAATCTCTATGAAACACATGTATCATATTTCCTATTAGTTCATCCATCCCTGTCAGTGATGACCAAGGGCTTCACATGGGAGAAGACAATGGGGCACAGTGTGTCTGGCTGTGGCCAATCAGTCCAAAATGTGTGCTTGGAAGGCTCTGCCACAGGTCAAACACTGGTGGTTTGCTGGGAACGAATGCAAGGAATTGGCTCTGGACTTGTGTAGTTTCTGTTTTCTTTGTGACCCTGTCTGTGTGATGGTGCGCAGCAATGAAACATTGGCATTGAGTGTGAAAGAACCAAAGAGACTGGAGACAACTGCCATTAGCCTTATCTCTGTTGGATACACCAACTTTGATGATGACAATGACAATGATAATGATAATGGCAGTTAATAATAATAATAATATTGATTTCAAAATCTGGTGTCGGCCAGTAATTTTGAGGAGAGGGACAAGTCACTCACTCAGATACCCCAGTATTTGCGTGGTATTTTGTTTTATCTACGAATGGCCTTGGTGGATGATAACTGTTCTAGTTTAGACAGTGGAACAGCAATTGCGAGGGGAGGGGCTAAGTCAGTCTCATTAATCTCTGAACTTGGTGCTTTATTTTCTCGATTCTGAAAAGATGAAAGACAAAGTTGATCTCAGCAAGATTCTAACGTAATGCTTGGCGGTGGGGGTTCTTCTATAATGCAGTAACAATTCTACCAGGAGCTGAAGATATATCTTTCATCTTTTACTTGTTTCAGTCATTGAACCGTGGCCATGTTAGGTGAGGTCAGTTTTGGCATTATTCCTTTACAGCTGGATGCCCTTCCAAATGCCAACCAGTTTACACAAAGTTCACTGGATGCTTTTCGATTTAAATTTTGTTTTTACAGATTTAGCTTCTCTTTGTTTTGTTTGTTTTTACCCCTAACATTTTGACTGTGTCTCTGTCTGCTCTTTTTGTAGATGTTAAAGAAAATGGTAGACCGTATCCGGAAGTTTCAGATCTTAAACAATCAGATATTCGCCGTGTTGAACAAATACCTGAAGTCAAGCGATGCTGACAACACACCCGTTGAACATGTCCGATGCTACCAACCTCCAATTCACCAATCATTAGCCACCACTATTTAAAGCGGCTTTCAGTGGTGGACCAATGCAGGCGAGTTTAGACATGGCCATCGCCTTCAGCAATCTCTTCAAACCTCTTAACACTTACAGCCAGTTTTCTTTTACTTTTTATTTCCCCTCTAAACTCTCTTCTTTCTTCTCTCTCTCTTTCCTCCTCATTTACCTTATTTCTATTGCTATAGCTGTTGCAGGAAGCTTCAGCGCCCTCCTCATGCGCATGTTTGCCATAGCCTGCAGCTTCCACCTCCACCTGGCGATGAGGTCCACTGCTTTACATTTGATGGTATCCAGTCGGGCGTCTGTCTGCATCTGTATGTTGTCTCTTGATGTCTCTGCTGTAAATGTTACATGTGTCTATATGCATGTGTCTATATGCATGTGTCTATATGCATGTGTCTATATGCATGTGTCAGTCCAGGGCACTCCAGCAGGATCTCGTGCACCAGCAGCTGGAGGTTACAAGGAGACAGCTAGAAATTTCATAATTTGCCACTGATTAAATGGTGGGAACGATTGTGATGATGATGGTGGTGGTGGCTATGGTGATAGAGGATCACCTTGATCGCTCGAAAGACAGCAGTCGTTTTCAATGACTTCTTCCATCAAGCCATCTTCCAATTGAGTCTTTAATTCTCTTTCTTCTAAATTATCTCTCTCTCTCTCTCTCTCTTCCTCTCTCTCTCTTCCTCTCTCTCTCTTCCTCTATCTCTATTTCTATTTATCTCTCCCCCACCCCTCTCGTGTTCTCACTGATGAAATCTGGCTCGTTAATAAGAGAAAAGTGAAAAGAAGTTAAACAAAGAAACCAAACTAACATTGGAGGAAATAAATGTTAGTAAAAGTATTTAAAAAAAGAAGCAAAACATTAAATGAAACAAGAGTAAAAAAAAAATGTAATGACAAGGGAATGTCTGCTCCTAGTCTTGTAGACAAGGATTCTGATAATTATTCTTTAATATTACCTGCCCTCTGCCACAGTCTCTCGATGTACACACACATATATACACTTAACTTCACCTTCTAATGCTAATTATTCTTCTAACTCTCAGAATAAACCACGAGTCTAGCAGTATTCCCCACTGAACATTGTCTGCTGAAATCTGGATATTAGACGAAAGAAAATGATCTCTCTTCTTATACCACCTGTGTGTGTGTGTGTGATCGTGTATGTTGGAGTGTGTGTGTTTTGGTGTGTGACGGTGTGTGTTCGTGCATGACTATCTTCAATTCATGAGCAGCATATATAGCCGTAGCTGCACATGATTTGTGTGTGTGTGTGTGTGTGTGTGTGTGTGTGTGTCTGTGCAGCTGTGCTCACTTATCTGTTTGGATGGACAAAGCTTCACTACTTCCCCACACACACAATGTGTGTTTATAGCTTCCCCACATTTACCCAACCCTATGTGCAGATGGGTAAATGCATGTGTGTGTGTGTGTGTGTGTGTATGCATCTGCTGCACATAAATCTCTGCATTTATATGTCCACACTTACATAGCTGTTTTGTGCGCCTGCTTGCACAGAGCCATGTTTGCTGCTGGGGCAATGACCCACACTCGTTAACCTGTAAATTAAAGCTGCTCTTAGATCTCCGTGGTTTCAGCTTACACTTTCCTGTATTTGTGGACTCAGCTACTCACACTTACCTGCCTGAGTTCTGTTGTCCACATTTTACCCGTGCAGGAACAGTAAACGATATGCCATTAATGGTGTGTAGTGCTCCCCTCTCCCAGTGGTGGTAGTGGTGGTCGTGGTTGGAAGTCAGGGTATTCTCGATCAATTAGTCTACCTTCGCAATACTACAATACCCTATATTATTATTATTATTCATTTACCCGTATTATACAATTAGTGTGCAGTTTTGTTTTGGGTTTGAAAACTAAATCTTTTTTTTTTCTTCGCCTCCTACACAACCTTCAACACTTGCTGAAACCTGGATTATGATTTTAACCAGTTCCTTCCTTGCAAACACAAAAAAACCTACCCTGTCTTACTGAATACCTTCATGCTTAGCAATTCTTTTGTCTGTGTCTGCAGATGTTGCTAGAGCAGTTGGAAGCCGGGTTAAGATTTATCCATCACTCCACTATTCTACTCTTCCTCCTCCGTCTCAGCTTGGCTCGCAAACCAAGTTATTTGCCCCCCCCCCCTCTTTTCGCCCATACTTGCACACACTGTAGTTGTTTGTGTTGTCGTAATACAGTGGTTGTATCCCTCTACATTTATAGACTTGTGCTATAGAAAATTGCACGAGAAAATATTTACAGGCTTCTAGGGAAAATAAAACAGATCGTGGTGTGCTGTCAAAGTAATAAGAGGGAGTGATAGACCACCAGGCATGTAATTCACAATCGAAAGCTAATGATTTAGTAAAAAGGAATGAATTTCTTTAAAAGACAATAGTTAAGTAGAAGTACCAAACATGACTTGGGAATGGTGTCATTGGGAAAAAATATGGAAAACCATTTGATAAAGTGATTGACGTAACATGAAAGATCTGACTTTTTTGCTTTGTTTCATGTGTATAAATATTTGACACTGGAATACTAAAGTCATTTCAGTTGACTAATTCAACCGTCAAAATATCTGGCCTTGAGTCCAGTGCTAGAAATCAGAGTTTAGCAGTGAAACTATGCAGAAATCTGTGTACATCATCTTCAAGAAAGAGAAGTTATTGTGATGGCGATTACTGGAGCATCTTGAGACGAAGGTTAATGATCACAATCATCACCATCATCATCATCATCTCTGTCTTCAGATTTTGCTACAGATCTTTCTGATGTTCTCACAGATGGAACATAGCTAAACTAACTGGTTCAAACATTGGATCGTGATTAGAATTAACCCTTTAGCATTCAGATGCCTATTCACATTGCTTTGAATTAATCTTGCATTATCTTGTAGCTTCAAGGTTTTCAATGATATGATTGTTTATGTCTAGAATGACATTGCTGGGTAGGTGTGAAAGGCCAGTTCTGGCCATTCTGAACTTCAAACAGGTGAAATATTCGGCCCAGTTTAAATGCTAAAGGGTTAAAAGGTTTGACTGCTGCTGCTTTGATTTTCATTTTGCAGCAGAAATTTTAAACAAACAAAAAAGAAAATCAATCAGAATTTATAGAGTACCTCTCCGAAAGCACTTCACAACAAAGTACATGGATCAAGTCCATGTGCATGCAGGAGGAGTCCTGCTGATGTAGTCATTATATTTTTGTCTTCACTATTTAAAGTGCTGTAAATGAATAACAATAACCAACACACAGCTAACCCTTTAATCTGTTGGTTGATTCCCATTCTGTGTGTCCGTGTGTCCCTCTTTCTCCTGTGCCATATTCTTGTTATAACCACACACAACCCTCAGCCATTCAATTCCTCTGTTTTTCACACTCAGAGACGATTCTTTGAATTTTCTTCCTATGGGTTCTTCAGGGTCGTGAAAAATGTAAGGTGGTCATTGTCGTTAAAACTGAGGAAACACCTTTGATAAGGTTTTTTTTTTATTTTTTCAACTTTTTGTCAAATTTTGTCTTTATTGTCTGTTCATGTATGTTCTGATAATAATAATAATAGGCACAAGACCGGAAATTTGGTGGTAGGGGGTTAGTTGATTGCATCAACCCCAGTGCTCAACCAGTACTTATTTCATCAACTCTGAAAGGTTGAAAGGCGAAGTTGACCTTGGTGGAATTTACTCAGAACATAAAAACGAACAAAATACCGCTGACCATTTTGCCCGGCATGCTAACGGTTCTGCCAGCTCACTGCCTTAAAATTATAACAACTATAATAGTGGTGTCCCTCCAATGTTCAATATCCCACCAGTGGAGCCGACACCCACACTATGAACTAATGATACATGTGTCGCCGTATGCAGTGCCCTTCTTTGCTGGCTGCAAGAATTTGCCATACCTATCCCCCTCCTCTCAAACCACTGATTTCTAAATAGTGAAATGTGTGTGGGGGTGGGAGTGGGAGTGGGAGTAAGGCCATTTGTGTATTGCAAACTGTGTCTTGTCTGTTGGAGACACCGTGGAGTCTTCTAGTTATGGGAGGAAACGGATCAACAGCTCTTCAGTTGGTAGTTGGTTGTCACCCTACGTTAAGGGTACATGTGTCTGTGGAGTGCTCAGCCACTTGCACGTTAATTTCACGAGCAGACTGTTCCGTTGAGTAGATCAACTGGGACCCTCGTCGTCGTAGCCGACGGAGTGCCACGATTATTATTAATAATAATTATTTAAGGGGATAAGTGTGGTAGAATCATAAGCCTGTCCTTAGCAATATTTCTGTCATCTCTACATTCTGAGTTCAAATCCCACCATGGTCCACGTTGCCTTTCATCTTTGCGGGGCTGATGAACACAGTGTTCGAGGCAATCGACTCCCTCCCTTCCCTGGATCTGCTGGCCTTGTGCCAAAATTTAGAATCATTATTATTATTATTATTATTATTACTTTTATTTTGTGACCTATTATATTTTCAATTTTTTTATTTTGCTGTTTTTTGTTTTGTTTTTTTCCTTTGCAGTTTTTTTTCTATAATTATTTATATATTCATTTACTATGAAAATGACAATTATGAACATTTCTTCAGCATTTATATTTGCGGTTTAGTCAGTATGTGACTGTTACCAAAACACAGTAAGCATAGCTAGCCTTTGACTGGATCACAGCTTTAGTTCACATGTCATATAGCCAGATATTGACTTGCCATAGATCTCCTTGATAGTGGCTGCCCAAGGGTTACACAACTATGTGTGCATGCACACACACACACACACACTCTCTCTCTCTCATGTAATATCTATTTTTAGACACATACATACATACACACACACACATTATATATAAAATATATGCTTAATATTATTTGCTTGAGGCCTTGTGTTTATCATATATAATCAGATATAAACTGGTGCAAATGGTCTTTTTTTTTTGTGTGTGTGTATGCTTCTTCTTCTTCCCTTCATGAAAAAGAGCCACATTGTATTCATGTCTTTACAAAGCCTCTTCTGTCAGCGTTGCATTTGACACCTGAAAAGAGCAGGTTTCAAAAATGATTACAGTGGTATAAAACCCATAGGATTTCATTCAGTATGCCAACCAGAGGCCTCTCTTTAGATCTTCCTCCAGGCATTTATGCAATTATTGCTGCAACTCAATACTCTTAAGCTGTGCTCTTTTTACATTAAAATATCATTTTCTTAGATTAATTGTCAGAGTGTAAATTATCCTTCAGCAGGATTTCACACATGAGGGTCCTGACCTCATGCCTAGGTATTTCATTAGAACCAAGAGTAGCTTGATGGCATCCAAAAGCTTTCTGCCACATGAATTGCATAGCTAATGAGAAACTAGCAGCTTTTACCAGCATATTACCATCACTTCAAGGATTTATAAGAGCAGTGATCTGAAAGTATTCATGCAGAACTTTCTTTGGCAGCAGAACATTTACTTTGTGTGTATGTGTGTGTGTGTGTGTAAGCTGAAAATGCACTTGGAGTTTTTAAGAAAATTTATTCAGTTTAACCAGTTTGACGATTTCATTATTTTCCAAAAATAGTAGAGAAGAGGGACATGGAGTTTTGCCAAATTTGTCTTGACTCTTGAGACTCTGAGAGTCAAGACTAATATAACAGAGCTCCAAGACCCTTATCTCTACCACTTTTGGAAAATAATGAAATTGTGAAACCAGTTAAGTAACTCTAAATAAATTTTCTTAAATACTCCAAGTGCATTTTCAACTTCTTTATATTTCTACTCACGTGAGAGAAAACAACTTATTTTCTTGTGTATGTGTGTGTATACACACCTGTATATGTGTGTGTGTATATATATATATATATATATATATATATATATATATATATATATATATGTAGATGTATGTGTACATGCACTCATATATACACACATACATACTATCTGTAATCTCTTGAATTTCTAGGAATCATTCTCGGTCATTATTATTATTATTTAGATTGACTGAGTCAGAGCATCAGATAATATCTTATGGTATTCGTTTCAGCTTTTTTTATGTTCTGAATTCAAATCCTGACACGATCAGCCTTTTTACCTTGTGGGGTTTGCTAAATCAACTAACTCCCACCCACCTCTGCCAAATTCCTGACCTTGTACCTATGCTGGACATAACTATTATTATTATTATTATTGTTATATTTTTAAATTATAAATTACTGCGTGGCTAAAATTCAACTTCCCTTATGTAAAAAAATCTGTATTGCCTCTCCCTTCACCCTCTTCCCCCCAGGGCCCTTATAACCAAATTTATAAGCTTCTGGGATTTTTATAAACTCTGGGTTTCAAGTTTTGTCTCCTAAAGCAGTTATTGCATTGAGCCCTTAAGCAAGACCCTTAACTCTAATCGCCCCTAAAAACTTTTATGCCTTTGTGAGAAATCCTTATATCCAGTTTCCTGGTATTTATTCCACTTTACAATATTTTCTGTATTTATTTGTTTTTTTTTTTCTTTATTGTAGACATTTTTTATACTTTTTTTATTTCTTAATTTTTATTTTCTCTCCTCCTCTACTCCACTTTGGAATGAATATTTTTACTTTTCCATATTTTTTTTTTGTTTCAAGCCAGAATGTCACTAAATCCTGTAAATATGAAAAAAAGATATGTATCTTTTTGTTGTTGTTGTTGTTGTTCTTGTTTTACTTATTTATTTATTATTATTTTATTGTTGCTGTTATTTATTTCCTCCAAAAGTTTTCGTGATGAGGACAACAGTAGAAATTTCTAAATATTCACCTGTGCACCCTCTAACCCAAACACATTTTTTAAAAATACCCATTTCTCCCATCCCCAGGAACCAAAGTTTGTATGTCCCTTTTTCTAGAAGGACCAAGCTGTGCGCCTACCTTTGGACCAATCTCTGTGTCCAAACTGAGCCTGCTGCTGATGTTTTCAGAATTAATTTCCATTAGGAAAAAGAAACGTCAACATCCGCATGCGTTCATCTATTTTTATCTTAACCCCCCCTTCTCTCCTAAACGCCTTCCCCTACTCCCCCCTATCATATTGTAATATTGACTGGCTGGTGTTTTTATTTCCTTATTCCTTACATAGAAAAATAGCAGTATTTTATCATTTTGTTTGGAACCATGCATGTATGCTTTTGAATTTAAGTTCTGTTCTTTCTTATTTTCTTTACCATAGGATTAATTGGAGAACCAAACCTTCATCCACTTTTCTTATCTCCCCCCCCCCTCTCTCTCTCTTCTTTGTCACCAAAGAATTTCTTTTAAAAGCAATGTCTAAAGTGTTCCGTTGTCCATTCCAAGACCACATAACGAATGCCTGCTGCTAACCAAACTGATCTCTTGAATCAGTTGTTGTTCTTCTCCAATTGCTTTCATTGGAAATGAAGAATGGAAAAAAAAAGAAAGCAAGTAGAAGGAATGACCTTGGGCCATTCTTCCGAGGAATAATGCAGAAGAAGGCTATGATATTTCTTTATTCTTCTTTGAACAACAAACACACAAGTTTGTTTGGTTCCGTATTTCTGCCATGCTTTAGCTGAGGGTCCTTATCTAAGATTTGCATTTTACAAACAAATAATTTACCTTTCTAGAATCCTAGAGAGGACAGTAACTAGAACGGTTCGGAATAGTGTGGTTTGCCAAGTTGTAGCAGGAATGGTTTTGTACAAAGAGAGAGCCCTGATTTGGGATGTTGGCTCTTGAAGTTTAAAAGAGAAGGAGAATAATGTGGAATGGTCTTTGGAATAACAGCAGAGTTGACCTTAAGAAATTGTTGATTAGGTGCAGACGTGATTGTGTAGTCAAGGAGCTTGCTTCCCAACCATGTGGTCTTGCATTCAGTCCCACTGCATGACACCTTGAACAAGTGTCTTCTGCTATAGCCCTGGGCCAACCAATGCCATATGAGTGCCTTTGGTTGACAGAAACTGAAAGAAGCCCTTTTGTGTGTCTACATTTGTCGAACCCATGCCAGCATTGAAAACGACCCTTAAACGATGATGATGATGATGTCTTTGTGTTTGTCCCCCACTTCCACCACCTCTTGACAACCAGTGTTCATTTTGTTTTTACATCCCCCTCACCTAGCAGTTCAACAAAAGAGACCAATAGAATAAGTACCAGGCTTAACATTTGTACTGGGGTCGATTTGTTCCATTAATACTTTTCAAGGTGGTGCCCCAGCATGGCAGCCTTCTCCTCACGGCTCCCCACCAACGCCTCACTGCTTTCTCTTTTATCATTGTCGACATAAGACTGCTTCTATGACCGTCTCAACTTCACTGATAACCTCTGTCAGAAGGAGATTCTTGTGTGTGTGTGTGTGCTAGTTGTAATAAGATAGGGATCAATAATCATCAAGACCCTCTCTCTTTCTCTCAGTGTGTGTGTGTGTGTATGTATCTATCAATTCACTATTGCACCGTTTACTGTATCCTTGGTCAAGGAACATAACTCTGACCTGCCTCAGCCCACCCTTTCTCCTTACATCACATCAGTGTTATCTCAGTTGTGTATTAAACAGTACTAAACGAGATACCTTTATACATATAAACAGACCAACTAACATACACACCACTCCAGCATTGTATGTAAATTTGTACACAAAATATTGTATTCATGGTGGCGGGGGTGGGGCGGGTCTGTAACCACACCCTCGCATCTTGGTTGAACTGATATCAGCAGTATTTGTTTCTCTGCTGTCTTTGTTTTATTGGTTGTTGTATTTGATGATTTGAAACACACAGGAGGAGAACCAATGTCTTTTAAAGACAACAAAGGAGGTTTTTTTTTTTTTTTTGTGGTTTGTGTTGTTATCTGGTTGTTTCATTCACCCCTACTCTGGAGGTGGTTTAATGCAGCACTGACGTGTGTGTGTGTGCAATTAATGTAGGCCCCTTATCCACTACTTTGAGAATGTTCAGCATACCAGATTCAGTGGGATGTCAGCATCTGACCTCTATCAATCCAGCTGTGACCATTCCGCTGAAACCAGGTGATCTCTGCTGGGAAATGTATGGAAGCAAACACGGTGTAGCGTCTCTTTTATACATTCACACCTGTGCATTTGTATGTGTATAAAATGTGTTGTACATTTGGTTCTGCAATCAAGAGAAGAAGAAAAATACTCAGCATATTGAGAAGAGAGTATTTGTCTGAGAGATCAATGATTCATTTCATTATTAGTCAAGAGTCTTTTACCATCTAATTAGCGCAGCGAGGAATCCTGTGTAAATTATCCATATTGAACATATATATATATATACACATGCAGACATGCATGCATAATCTCTCTCTCTCTCTCTCTCTAATCAAGATGTCATTCATACTCAATTGTTATACCAACAAATCTAATCTGATAATCCACAGAACTTTTAATCCGTAGAGATTATGTGCAGTGGTACTGGTGTATCTTTTGTATTCCCTTAATTTACTTAAACATAGCTTTCAAACTATCATCCATACAATTTATTTTAACTCACAAATGTGTGTAAATCAAGCCACTAATAGTTTCTTGCTGTGGAAACATGTGTCTAGGCAGATTTTTACAATATGCCTTGTGTCTCCAAGCACACAAGGCGTGTTATGAACCCTGCCGAGACCTACATCTCCATGCAAGAAACTATTAGTAACCCTTATTTTAACTATTGACATTAAATGATATTTATCTCTCATTGAAACAGTAAACTATAGAGAGAGAGTGAGTGTGTGTGTGTTCACAGTGAATTAAGGTAGAAACAGTGAAAACAAACAATAAAAAGAAATGAAATGACCAAGAACACAATGGAATTTCTTTATCAGCCATCAAATTAGATGTGGCTGAAATATCAACACCTTTGTATGTGTGTGTGTGTGACTTCTCTCACAAGACTTAAAGTCAGTCAAAGACAATAGTAGAAGGCATTCCTGATACTGTGCAGTGGGACTGAACCTGAAACCACATAGTTGGGAAGTGATAAATATATATGTATATGTGTGTGTATACACATGCAAATATGTATATTTCTATGTATGTGTTATATATATATATATATATATATATATATATGAGGCAGATATAGATAGCTGCTGCTCTGAAACAGAGACATACATACATACATACGTATATACACACATATATTATAATATAAAATAATGTGGGTTGGTGGTTGCAGTCACAGGTGCAAGACGATGGGTTTGCATCCCAGGCTGGGCAGCAATGCTTCATTTTACATTGCTCCAGTCCATTTAGCTGTAAATGGGTAAACCTGTCATGGAATATCCTTCCTATCAGGGGAATGTTGGCCTTCTTGCCTAGCCAGCAGGGTGGGGTCATTTGAAAGCTAAAACAATGTTAAGCGCATTGTGACTAGCGATGTATAACCTCCAATTGTCCGGTCGATGCCATGATATTTTCTTATATACATGTTTATACACAACATGCATTAGGAAACTTTAATTCTTAATGTAGTTAAACTACAGTTTTTATGCTTTTTCGCCATGGAACCATTAAGCAGATGTGAAGACATCTTGTAACTCTCTTCATACCAAGAAAAATAAGAGAGAGACACAGAATCTCATTTATTTTTCCCAGTATAAACAGGTAATGATGTATTTACATAAAATTCCTCTAGGTTACTTCAAATTCATTTTACACACTCAAACACAGGTGTTCACACACACATTTATGGTGATAGTGGGGTTAGCTAACCAATTGTTTGTTTTGTATTTTTTTTATTCTTGAAAGCCTCTAATTGATACTTTGATCCATGGCACTACTTGGAGCTGATGATGGCCAAATTTATAGGATATCGGACAATCAGCCATAGGTGGACCAGTGGCTGATTTGTGTCATATTACTAACTCTGCACAGTCCTTGACACTTTTAAACGGGGCAATCTAACAAGCCATAGGTGTGGGCCACATAATGGAGTTGGTCACCATTGAAAGTTGTAAACAGGGGTAACATTACTGTGGTACTTGACCATTGTTTTGTTGGGTCGCTGATGTGTTTAGTAGGATTGAGGTCCTCTTGTAGGGTGAGTGAGGGGCCACTATAGAAGCACCATTTCTGCCATCCTGCTTAAAATTCCACAAACACCACTCATTCTAGAATGGTGATCATGGAAGCAAATGGATGAACAGGGTGCACTATTTCGATAATGATTTTGGGGTGGAAAACAAAATATAACAAGTTAAAATGATAAAGAAAAGAGAAATAAAGTAAGCAAAAAGATATATATATATATATATATATATATGAATACAGTTTGTACATGTGTATGAATATATATATGTGTGAATGTGTGTGCATATATATATATATATGTTTGAACCGATTTTGAAATGAAGTCAAAAAATCAAAATTTCTGTAGAAATATTTCCTGTGACTCTCTCCCATCGCTTGGAATTTTCTACTTAAACCTTACTTTGGCACAAATTTTGGTGTTATTTATTTTATTTTTGTTAAGTTTCCAGAAAGTGATCATAACATTATATTTCCTTCTTCAAACATTCAGCACATAATTCCCTCTTGTGGCCAATGATGTTGTGTCTTTCTGGTCAGGAAGGTTAATGCCAGTCAAGAAAAATATAAATAAGACAAAGATTGCTCCCTCCCCACTCTTTTTTTTTTTTTTTTAATGGCATGGCAAATTTTGTGAATCTTGTCAGAATTTTGGTTTAGATACCTTTTATTTCTTTTAATTTAAAGATTAAAGAGAGAAAAATATATTTAAAAAAAAAAAGCAACCAAACGAGGAATAAATCAGTTGAACACTGGGATAGAATAAAAAAAGAAAATTGCAAAATATATTCTTTGCTCAGTTGCCAGGGAGAAAAAAATATATATAATTATGGAAAGTGAGATGGAAAAATGAAATTAAATATAAAGAAAAAACGTTTTGACCAGAGCAATGAAATAATAAAATAAAGATTATATTGATGGTAATAATTAAAATAAAAATACATTTAAAAAAGTAATTATCAGGAGAGAATAAATGAAAGAAAATTGAAAATGCGAAAGCAAAAGTTATTTAAAAAAGAAAAAGAAAAATAAGCCCAGTAAAAAAAAGAAAAGCAACAAAAACCCCAAAAAAGAAAATCGTAAAGAATGCTACATATAATGTCCAGCAAAAGTACGAGCTTATCTTGTAGGTTACCATTGTCCTAAATGGATGGCACCAAACAGGATAAAAGCTGATGCTGGCTACAACAGCTCTTCTATGTCTGACAGTCTTTAGCTTCATTCTACTGAAGCGCCCTCATTGCATTCCTGCATATTAAAATCCATTTAATCCAAGACCAATTTAAAGCTGTTATATTGTTTTCTTTCTTCATTCTTTTTGTTGTTGTTGTTGTTGTTGTTGTGTTCTGATGGACTCAATTAACCAGTTGACACCTCTCGCTTGCAATATCTTCACTTCACATTTCAGCAAGAAACAAAAAAACAATTGATTAAAAAAAATTTTTTGTCCCACATGGTGTAACAGCACTTAAGTAAAACCTTTAGAAGCAAAATTAGCAAATGTTATTGTCAGGAATGTGACTGAAGCAAATCCAAAGACACAGTTTTCAACAACACGACAGTGTTAATAATAAATTAATATTACAAATCAAACACTTATTATACTGTCTGTTTTTTTGCCCAAGGTGAGTCACTATAGGTGCTGCAGTGTGGTCGGGAAAACCTGGTAAGATGAGTCAGTGGCCTGTTTATGTATATCCCCAGCTGGAGGCCTTACGCTTCTTTTTGGACCCCCGGCAGCTGTGATATTTTGGAGACAGATAACTTGTTTCAGTAAAACACTGCAGAGACATGAAACTCCTGACAATGCAACGGAGGGAACCTGTGGAAAAGGAAGACCTAGGACAAAGTGATGATGATAAATGGCCCTTCAGATATTGCATATTATCAAGGAAATGACTGGTGTATTTGAGAAGACCCATTTATCTAAGCAAACATGAGAGAAGAGTTTAGAGCAGCCCTCTGGCTCACCAGTTCCTGTCAAACTGTCCAACCCTTGCAAGCATCATGGAAAACAAATTAAATGATGATGAATTCATACCAGGTGTAATTGTCAACTAAGAAACAATGTTATTGTCCAACCCTCACATTGGCCCTAATGAAGCAGACCTACAGCAAAATACATTTCAACCATGAGTCTTCCCTTCTCCCTTTGAGAGAGTATCTTTTGGCTATTTACGAGCAAACGTGAATACCACATTTAAGATAAGACACAACACTCACCCACCACAACTCATTCATTGCTAGACAAAGTGTGTGCTTTGTCTAGCAATATTTAAACAGGTCTGTCTAAATATTGATTGCAAACTCTTTTAGTTGACTGTCCAGTTTAACCCGGTAGCATTTAATCTGGCCATATCTGGCTCAAACCGACCATATCTGGTCTTTCACACCTACCACACAATGTCATTCAAAAAATGAACAATCACATAAAAATCTCAAAGCTACAAAATAATGAGTGATTAATTCAAAACCATTTCATCTTGCCCCAGTCCACTCAGCTGTAAAGGAGTGTCCCTTGCAATGGACTGGCATCCCATCCAAGGGGAATGCTATGTTGTGATCTCAGTCCCTTGTCTTGGGAAACCAGATCACTGACCCTATGAGTCCTGGGACTTGAGATAATGTCCAGAGGTTGAAAAAGAAGGAAAAACATTGGCATAAAGGAGGAGATTGTTATGACCATCATATGCTTGTTTCCTCAATGAGTTGACTAAAACAAATTACTTTTGACCCCTTGTTGTCTCATGAACCAGAACATGACAGTCTAATACATCAGCCATTTTCATCACAAAAAAAAAAAAAAAAAGCAAAAACAGAACATAAATCAAAACCAGTTTTTATTCTAAAATATGAACATCTCTTCTGCTGTAGTCATCAACAATTTGTGTTTTTTATCCAGATATCTGGATAAAATATCCAGCCCAAATATTCTCTCCGTTTTATGTTCAAACTGGCCAGATCCAGCCTCTCACACCTATCCTACAATGTCATTCTAAAAATAAGCAACATTAAAATTTCAGAACCATGAGATAATGAATGATTAATTCAAAACAATGTGAATAAATAAGCAGAACATTTGACAGAGTAATCTGAACGCTAACGAGTTAACAAATCTCAAGATCATAGGGATACAAACAACTCAGAAAACCATTAAATCAATTTGAAAGTGTATGATCATGGCCTCGATTTGTCACAAATGGCAACAAGATAACTAGATGTGGTCCTACACCTATACAAAGAGAGTCATGTTTACAATTCTCCTTAGAAATTGCTTTGTTCTGTTCATTCAAGTAAGTTTTTGTATGTGAAAGGGATAGTTACTCTGCAAAATATTCAGGAAAACAGCAACTCTTGGACACCACTGTTTCAACATTATCATTTTATGATTCCTAAAAATGCAGATGAATTTCTGCTCAAAGATACACATCAAACCAACACAGATTTTCAGTTTAAAAATATAATTTCATGAATTCAAACATGAAAGGATAAATGAAGGCACTCTACAGAAAAACATGATTCTATGAAAATATTTATTTAAAAGATTTTATTTTCTTTGTAGTACAAATAAGTTGGGGACTAAAGACCCAAGGTGATAACAGAACCCTCGCAAGCAACTGAGCAGTTATTAGTCTTGCAAATTACTTGGTAACCCTGTTGGTATTGGTGCCATGTAAAAAGCAGCCAATATACTCTGTAAAGTGGTTGGCATCCCGGTGCAGAAACCATGTCAAAACAACAAAATCTAGGGAAGCCCCCAGCTTTACCAGCTCCTATCAAACTGTCCAATCCATGCTGGTATGGAAAACGGACATTAAATGATGATCCTAATGAGCTTGTTGCAGCATAACTGGGTTATATTTGCTAAACGGTCTCACAGAACTGGTTTGTAATTCCCACTTTCATGGTGCTAAGCAGAACAAAGATGTATGTCTCTCTCTCTCTCAATATGAATCTGGTCTATTACAGCCAACAATATCACTTGGAACCTATTTCTTGACACAGCTAAGTAAACTAAGGCACAAAAAACTGACTCCACTTCAAATGAAGTATCTGTTGCATTTTGAAGTGCTGTCATTGGAAAAATTACACTCCAAGAATAGTCCATGTTCTCAATGAAGATGATCTGAACTAAAGAGTGGAGTTTTTTGAGTGGTTCTTGGTCAGATGTGCAGATGATACACACTTTCCAAAAAGATCGTTTGGAGAGATGAAGCTACATTTAAATTAACCCTTTGGCATTTAAACCAGTCTTATCAGATCGAAATATTTTATTGTATTGTTTAAACTGGCCAGATCTGGTTTATCATACCTACTCTACAATGTCATCATAAAAATAAGCACATCATTGAAATATCTCAAAGCTCAGAGATTATGCAGGATTAATTCAAAACTGTGAATAAATATTACATTTGACAGAGTAATCGGCTAAATGATTCAATTAACTTCCTTAAATGGGGAACTTAGAATTTGCATGCTATGGAGGAATATCATGTTAATTTACCAGGAGTTACAGTATTGTGAGGAATATCGGATTATTCTTCTCTGGTGCTACTTTGACTGGTCCCTTTTACTTGAACCTTTTGCAACAATCTGTCATGCTAAACATTCAAGAAGAATGTGTGTGTGTGACTTTACTTTGACATCACACAAATTGTAAACAAAAGCCCTGTTATTATTTACATTTGACGGATATTTGTCCTCATCTTGTTTGTTGTTAACATAACATTTCAGCTGGTATACCCTCCAGCCTTCATCAGGTGTCCTGGGGAAATTTCGAACCTGGGTTCTCATTCCTAAAGTATTTTTCAATGTTATTATTATTACTATTATTATTATTATGCATACGCACGGGCATATGGCGTAGTGGTTAAGAGTGCGGGCTACTAACCCCCAAGATTCTGAGTTCGATTCCAGGCAGTGACCTGAATAATAATAATAATAATAATAATAACAACAACAACAACCACCACCACCACCACAACAAAAAATACCTTCGGAATGAGAACCCAGGTTCGAAATTTCCCCAAGACACCTGATAAAGGCTGGAGGGTATATCAGCCAAAACATTGTGTTAACAACAAACAAAATGAGGACAAATATCTGTCAAATGTAAATAATTCCTCATCTTTTAAATATAGAACTGTAAAAGCCCTGTCAGTGGATTTGATAGAGAAACATTCATTGTGTGTGTGTGTGTTGACATCACATGATAGTTGCAAACAAAAGTCGCCCTCATTACAAGCAGTGACATTCATTTGCACTCTCCTATGAGAACATGTCCAGCCATGGGGGGAAATATTACCTGACAGGAAAGGCATCTAGCCATAAGAAATCTGCTTGAATATATTTTTTTTTGACCCACGCAAGCATGGAAAAGTAGATGTTAAAGTGATAATAATGTTGATTAATATATATATATGTATGTATGTATACACACGACTTCCAAACAATGAGCAATATCAAAAACATTTAATTCCCCCTCGCATTTCGAACCTCCCCCCCCTTTCACACACACACACACACACACATTTACACTTGTCTCTTTATCAAAACAATAACAAACACTTTTTGCCTTTTCATCATTAAGTGTCTGGTTTCTTATCTTCACTCTTTTCACAAGTATTTTTTTCAGTATCAGCTTTCATATCCTTAGCCTCAGAATTCTTATCATCACCACCATCATTATCATCATCACCACCTGCATCATCATCATCATCATCAATATCAACATCATCATCACTAATGTCATCTTCATCGCTGTCTGAAATCTCTATAGACTCTTCATCTGTCTCCCTGGCTCTTCTCTTTTTGCTCTGCTCATTTTCACTGCCAGCATTCTCAATGTCGCTCATATCAGTGAAACTCTCTGATTCACTGTCGCTGTCAGGATTCACAGAAGTATTAACAGAAAGTTCATTCCCAAAATCCGCAAAGAAGTTGTCTTCTTTATTCAAGGGATTCATACGACTCGATTTCTTGGCTTTCTCCTGGATATTCACCTCAACATCCGACAGAATGTCCAGGTTCCAAAACTTAACAGTCTGGTCATGAGAACAACTAGCCAGGAACTTTTTGTCTCGAGACAAACTCAAGTTCTCCACTGGAAAGTCAGCATGTCGCCCAAGCACTCCAAGAAATCGGTTTGGTAAAATATGTACAGCTCTGCAATGGAGAAAAAAAAAAGAAAAGTCATTTATTAAGAAACAGATTTCGAGATTTTACGAACAACCAGAAAGAAAGAAAGAGAGAGAGAGAGGGGGAGAGATAATGAGATCCTTTATGATACACAGGTTTGTAAGGGGAGAGTGGTTGTTATTGTATCCCTAGCTCAGCCCTGAGCAAAGAGACCCACAGCATACAGATGCCCAGGTGATTGTAAAGCCAGGTAGGCCATATCTCCATCTGTTTGACGACCATTCAACACACTTTATTACAGAACTGGCGGAATTGTTAGCAGATCAGGCAAAATGTTTAGCAGCATTCTGTCCATCTTTAAGTTCTGGGTTCAAATTCCACTGAGATTGCCTTTGCCTTTCATCCTTCCAGGGTTGATAGAATAAGTAGCAGCTGAATACTGAGGATGAAGATGGAGAAGGAATTTAAACCTCACCAATATATTTTAGAAGCAAGAGGGCTGATACGTGTCAGTCTTGAGAACTCCAGCCCTACATATTATCCAAATGTGTCCTTCTTAAAACATAAGGGTGTGATTTAAGAGAGATTTGGTACATAGAAAACCCTGGTGCTGTGTTGCAGTCTCAGCATGTTGTATAGACTCTCCAAGTTCTGTCTGCTTCTAGAAGTCAGAAGAATTTGGCAATGGTTACAATGGCATTTCAGTCATGATTATCTTTTATTCAAACATATTTTAAAGATGGCGCTGTATTATTTGAGGATGACTGTTATGATGTGGTGTTTTCCACACTTATAATGTGCAGCCACTGTTGTGACTGTAGCTGTTGTATCTACTCTAGTAGCCACGATATTCTCTTAGAATCGGATACAGTGTATCTCTTCTGTACCAAAATGGTAATACACTGCTTCGTCTATCATGCTGTCATTGATAGCTCTGCAAGACAGCGAATTTGAACCGTCTACTTTGACTGTGACTCGAATGCGACTCTAACACGTAACTGAAACTTAACTCCAACTGAGAATTCATACAACTCTACAACGACTGACACACAACTCCCCGAACTGGTTGACGTCATCTCAATTTATAGTGGCTGTGTCATACCACTTGTCCCATGGGAAGGGTGTACCATTTCCATTACAACAATGACTTAGCTGCTACTTCTGTTAACTCAAGAGATTGCATAAGAGCTATATTTAGACCAACTTACCTGACAGCTCCATCCAGAGAACCAGTACAAATGATGTCTTCAGAAATGGGACAAATACAATCAATGGACATCGGATGACCTGGGAATCGGTCACAGAGATTTCCAAATTCACTCCAGTTGAAAAGATTCAAGACTCCTTCTCCAGTGCCACAAACAACTTTACGCCCATTCTACATTAATAATAATGATAATAAAAAAAAAAAAACAATTAACTTTCAGAATCACAGACAAGGAAGATGATAGATTCAATTCCACTGCAACTACCCCACCTTTGTATTTCTGAGCGAGAAACTAAAATCTGCGTTTGCATCAGCTTCTCGCAGCTGTAAGGGAGGTAAGTATCAAAGTTTCTGGGATAAAATATTTCCTGAGGAAGTTACCATCATCAAACTGGCACCTATTCAGGCATTAGTCTACATGAAGCAACAGAAACCAGAATAGAAGGCCAGCACTATAAATCCTCACAATTCCTGAAATGCCAGAGTTATTAAACACAGCTCCGACGGAGGTAGGAAACCACAGTGGGTAAAATACTAATCTTTTAATACACAGGAGTAGTGAGTTCATATGCTGACACTGTACAAGAGCCACAAGACTGTGACATCCTCCTCCCTCTCTGAAACTACTTGGCCTGATTCCAGAGACAGACACAGAGAAGGAGAGAGGTGGGGGAGAGAAATGCACTTGGAGCTTAAGCACAGAATTAAAAATCTAAATTAATCACTTTAGATTGGGGAACCTCTCCAAGGTGAGTTGCTACTTCTCCAGATTGAGAGGTTTCAGTTCCTGTATAAGAACACATGATTAGAATGTTGCAGAAAAGATTCACAGGATGGAATCTTCACACCAAGCCAACTGGCAGGAAACCTAAGGTTGGATCATAGGTGAGATGGTTGGATAACATCCATAGTCTTAGTTGATCATGTTTGGGAATCCAGTAGGAAAGTGTGTAATGACAGTTGCTTCTGATTGGATACTATGAAGGAGACACCTGAGGATTCTGCCCCCACGATTCTCCCAGGAATAATGAGCAGAGAAGATGGATGGATTAACCAGCAGGTTGGTAGGTTTCGTTATGACAAGATGAAGTCTGTTCATAGAAAAATGAGAATTTCAGTCTTATTGATGTCCTAATGTAATGACCTCTACTATATCACGTCTTCACCTCCTACACATACACATACACAGTGAATACTTGTTAATTCTGATTTCTTTATTTCTGGTAAATTATGTGCTGATATCAAATCTAAACCTCTACAAAAACTCACAACATAAAAAAAAACAACTGTTGTGTCTTCATCCAATGAAATCAAACTTACCTTAATTATAGCAACCGATAGCAGTTCAGAATCAAAAAGTTCAGACTGAAGTTCCAGTCGTTTGCGACGCACATTCAGAGCAGTAAGAGTTCCTTCACCTGAAGCAGCCAACAGGATTTTATGGGCATCGTCAATGGACATGCCACTTATGAATTCTTCACAGCATTTTAATTCCATGGATGCTTCTTTGGCTCTTAGATCCCACACCTACATGGAAGGAAGAGATAAGACAGAAAAAAAGAAAATATAACTATTACATTATCATCATCATCATCATTAAACGTCCATTTCCCATGCTGGCATGGGTTAGACAGAAGCTGACAAGCCAGAAAGCTGTAAGAGGTTCCAGTTATATGGTTTGGCACTTACTTTTTTGTTTCTACAGCTGGTTCAGTCCCACTACATGGCACCTTGGGCAAGTGTCTTCTACTATAGCCTCAGGTCGACCAAAGCCTTGTGAATGGATTTGGTAGATGGAAACTGAAAGAATCCCGTCGTGTATATATTTATATGTACGTGTGTGTATATGTTTGTGCCTGTGATTGTCCCCACAACATTGCTTGACAATCGATGCCAGTGTGTTTACGTCCCCATAACTTAGTGGTTCGGCAAAAGAGGCCAAAAGAATGAGTACTAGGCTTAGAAAGAATAAGTCCTAAGGTCGATTTGCTCGATTAAAGGCAGTGCTCCAGCATGACCGCAGTTAAATGACTGAAACAAGTAAAAAAATAAACAGAACGCATTCCGTACTACTCGAACATAGGTAAGATACTCAGCATTCACTGTTCAACTACCGACTGTTAAACCAACACACGGTCAAACTAACACCTTCAACTACTCCCACTGACAATTTACCTTAAACAAGTCAGTCATCTCACCAGTGTCTCAGATGGATGGTCATGTATCCAGAACAGCCCTTAATTATTCTAATATCCTATAAATAATGAATCTCAAATATTTCAACAGATTTGTCATTACTTACCTGAGTAATATAGGTGTGGCTATCTACACCTGTTGTAAGACTTGCGAATTAAAGATAGTTTTAGACAAAATTAAACAACTTTCCTAAAATACCTTTACTTTCTTATCTCATCAGTAAGAGAGAAGGCCAGGCTAAAACATCAAAACAGTCACTTAATTAAGAGATTAGTAGCAGGCAATAAGTTACCTTAACAGTTCCGTCATCGTCTCCAGAAGCCAGAAAATGGTCACCCAACAGAAGTAAGCTGTAAATTGCTGACCTGGAAAGGAATGAAAAGTTGCTCTTTTTAGAAACATCATATTAAATAAAAGAAGAAAGTATTGTGAGTTAGAGATGGAGTACAGGCAAGTCTGGTTGGGGTGGGTTTGTTTTCAACCCTAACCACAACAAGTAATGAACTTGTGTCTTAATTAAAAAGCACTATCAAAATTTCTTGAATGTAATTTTTGCAAAGCAATAGAATTACTTATCAAATATGAATTTAGCATTAAAAAAACATATTTTGGTTAAATTAATACCATATTTTCCAGCATCAATGTAGTATATAGTGTAAACAATCGAACATCATCATTATCTTTGCAAATCTTATGCATTTCACATGGAATCTTTAATCCTCCAAAGTTGCCTTGGTTTATGAGTCAACCCATATTTTTTAGCTGTAAATTTATTTTGAAAAATTTGATTTGTATGAAGGAAAATGTGGTAATTATTATATTCTATCCAGCATTTTTTTTAAAACTGTTCATGCACTGCACAAGAATATATATACAACAGGATTTCACACAGTTTCCATCTACCAAATCTACTTACAAGGCTTTGGTTAGTCTCAGGCCATAGTAAAAGACACTTGCTGAAGGTGCCACACAATAGGGCCAAACCCAAAACCATGATTGGAAAGCAAGCCTCTGCATTGCTCCTGTATCATTGATCCCCTTTTAAACAAAGTAAAACAACTGAATTATGAACCCTAGAGATTAATCATGGGAAAAACTGTAATCTGTGTGATTTTGTGAATGACATGCCAATGGAAAAAATTACCTCTAATTCTATTAGTAGTGTAGGTCACCTGATGACGAACCATGTCTCAAAAAAGGTTGCCCATGCCTGCTACAGACAATCACAGACAACTAATATCAAAAATTTAAAGTGACTGAAAGGCAATGAGCTGGCAGAATCTTTAGCATGTCAGGCAAGAGGCTTTGTCGCATCTCCTTCATCGTTACATTCTGAGTTCAAATTCCACCGAGGTCAACTTTGCCTTTCATCCTTTCAGGGATGATAAAATAAGTACAAGATAAACACTGGGGTCAATGAACACAACTAATCCCCTCCACAGAAACTGCTGGCCTTGTGCCAAAATTTGAAACCAATGATTTGAAATGACTGAAATCTAAATGGTTAGCAATGATAAAAGTAAGTAATGTGGTGGATTAAGCTGTTCTAAATTAGCACCAGTTCATAATGAAATTAGCAACATTACATGTGATGACCATAATTACTTACTCATGGGCTGTTTTCTTGTGCCAGGTGACAGCACCAGTATTCATATCTACAGCTGCAACTGACTTGTCTTTGGAACCGCTGTACAAGATGTTGCCATCAGACGAGAACTGTATGCATCGACATGACTTCTTGTGGTGCTCCAGCAGCAGAAGATCTTGGTTGTCGCCTTCAACTGAATAGGAATGCCTGGGGATAGAACAAAAGACATTTTCTGAGGTGAGATCAAGAGATGGAGTACATGCAAATAGCTATTGGGGAAAACTGGGGTACTATAGCCTAGTGATGACCCTTTTGATATCAACCCACCTGAGACTGCCCTTGCTTTTATGACAGAGACTTCCTATTTTAAGGCATTCTAAATTAAAACCTGCCATCAAAATTCCCTGTTAATTTATGTTCCAAACACCACTGTCATCATATAATGTTGCTATGGCGAAGATAGGATTAATGTGAAGACAAGCAAAGACAAACACATACACACATACGCATGCATGACTGGATTCTATACAGTTTCTGTCAACAAACTTTCAATCCCAAGACACAAATCAACTCAAAGACATCTGTTCAAAGTGCAATGCAGCGAACTTCTTAATACTTATGTGTCTGTTATTAAATCAACAGCAGTAAATAAATGGTCATTGTAATGCAGTGTATCAATAAAGAGGCAGCAGTGAGCAGGCAGAATCGGTAACACAGCGGACAAAATGCTTAGCAGCATTTCATGTCTTTACATTCTGAGATCAGATTCTGCTGAGCTCAACTTTGCCTTTCAGGATCAATAAGTAACAGTTGAGCACTGGAGTTAATGTAATCAACTTAACATACCACCTAGCCCGAAATTGCTGGCCTTGTGCCAAAATTTGAAACCAATATGGTAGAAGATAAATATGACTAATATGTGTATGTGTGAATGTTTGTACAGAGAAGATATTTGTTATTTACAGAGAGACATCTCCTCCTATGTGAGCTGCTGCAATAACATCTTTCACTGGGTTGAAGCAAACATCAACCACAACATCACTCAATGAGATGGCCTTGGGTTTCAGATCTCCCTAAATAAAGAAAATATAAAACAGAATTTATCATTAAAAAAATCATTGACATTTATGACAATAACATCATTATGTTGATACATGAAACAAAGCATTTACGACAAAAGCTGAAGTGAAAATGGAAACCGGTCAGACAAACATAGAGACAGCCTGAGTTATGTACCTTGCTAAGTTATACAGAAAAGAGTAACATTGCCGAGTTAGACTAGAAGACACACTATTAGTATATTTTTATCTAATTAAACAATGTAAATGCTTTCGCGTATAACTGTGAATGAGCAGTCATGGATACTATAGCCTAGTGATGACCCTTTATTCTGATTGGATGATTTATCCAGTCAGAAAGAATAATTTCCCCCATTAGCCATTCATTTGCCTATATCTACCACAGAACATTTATATAAAAGATGGTTCTAGCAACTGATACAAATGGCATGTTTGTATTTGGAAATAAAATACAATGCTTAATTCTGATCAAAGTTTTTATCTCCAGATGTTGACAGATGAGAAGACAAATCTCCCACAGAAGTTTAGAATGACTAAACTACTGGGGTTTTATAAGAACAGTATAATCAAGTTGAAACTAACTCTGCAAGGCACAATACTAAACACTGTTGTGCTGCAATATTTCATTGGAATTGTCAATTTCTGCAACAAGTGTTTTAAAAATAGTCGGACTGTGAATAAAACAAACACAAAATAAAACATCAAAAAGAGTGTGTGCGTGTGTGAATTAAATGCTGAGTTCCTAATCTGATTTTAATTTCCACTGAGGATATTTGTTTGATCCTTTGATTTAAAATTTATAATCTCAAATCTGGTAACAAATTATAAATACCCATCATACTGTATATGTTAAACAGAGGCACCACCAAAATACTTTGTTCAGAGTAAGCCAGCCTAATGGGCTCTGACTTTTCTCAATAAATACCCACTGGAGACGTTAAATTCTGCATTGGTACTCAAGCCTTTCCCATTACCTGTGCGATTTTCAAAATAATCAAGAATTGGTAGTAATCTAGTGAAATAACTTTTTCAGAATGCAGAAAATTTTTTTTAAAACCTTTATATTTTGAGTGCAAACGCCCATCTTCAGAAGAATGCAGCCAAGGAAATGTATATATACATAGATCCTGTTATTTTTTTTTTATCTAGTAGACAAAAAGTTCTAACATAAAATTCTGATAGAAGGTTTAAACAAGATTTTGTATGATAGAACCAGAGGTGATTTCAGATACTGGCCTTCGTGCCATTGGCATGTAAAAGCACCCACTACACTCCCGGAGTGGTCGGCGTTAGGAAAGGCATCCAGCTGTAGAAACTCTGCCAAATCAGATTGGAGCCTGGTGTAGCCATCTGGTTCACCAGTCCTCAGTCAAATCGTCCAACCCATGCTAGGATGGAAAGCGGACGTTAAACGATGATCATCATCAGCAGCAACAACAACAAAAAAGTTTAATCAAAGACGAGGCTATTTTACAGTGAATCATTTCTACATTGCAGTACATATACACAGCTGAGTGAAGTGAGGCAGTTCAGGCTTAGGTGTGATGGTCATATGATGCAGTACTAAGAGATATAACCAGCTGGAACTCCGAGTTTCTTGTCTTGTACCCTTTACACCTCTTGCTGTTACCTTACAGATGAGTAAACAGTATGTTAAGTAGGTCTTTATTAACTGTGAAGTACTAATTACAACAAAACCTGCCAATTCTAAAACGTACAGAAGCATGCAACCAATACTTGTATGTGAGGAATCCTATTCATATGTGAACATGTTTCTGCGTCTAAAGGCACAAATGTGTGTGTGAGAGAATAAACACATAGCTGAATGTAATTATCCTTAACAGCAGTTAATAGGATTATCAGATTTTGCAAAAAAAGATTAATATCACAATGGCTATTTGCACATCCTATCTATAACACATACGTAATCGAATTTTAAATATTCTAGTGCTTTAACTAACCAAATAAATTGCATCATTACAGTGTAAAAAATACTTGTTTAAATACGATATTGCTTGCTTATACAAATCTAAAACCTGAACATTCTTTTTTTCTTTTTGGTCATGAGAAACAGAGAGATATGATGCCCGTGATAGAATATTAATAGAATATTTTGGTTAGTTTAGAGTGAGCCTACGTATCTGACAAAGTAGTGAGAACATTTTAAAATATTTTTTTCGTTAAAAATGAAGAAAGTAAAGAAAGAATGATCTAAATTTTTATTTTCGGTTATTACTCCATAACTACGGAGTCCTCTTTTCTCTTCTAATTTCGATCCTTTTTAACGGATGACGGATTTTCCCTTTTAAAATGTTGAGGTTTTGGGGGTTTTTTCTTGCCAAGCACTGAGATTTAATATTTCAATAGAGATTTATACGATTTATGATTTTCTCAATCAAGTTGAAGACTAAAACGAAGTAGATTGTTCCAATCAAGAATTGAAACATCAGTTTACGAGTTCAATCCACCTATCTTTAGACAAAGCATCGTTTATAATAGATACAACTTCAACACTGAAGGCAGTGGGAGCCATGTGAAACTAACATGCAATGTTGATTTCAAGCTGATTTCCTATGGTGGACTGATCAACACAAAGAAACTTCTCCACTTCATTTTCCCAAATATATACAAGAACTTGTAGGATCACAGACAGTTCGATCTAAAGACAACACCAAAGATATAAAGCCACATCTAATCATATTAGAATGACAACAGCAAAACAAAAGTTCGGAGATGATCGCACCTGGCGATGTTTACATTTTCATATTCATCTCGTCCGACCACGTTGGGGTTCATGTGTTCAGCAAGAAACACTGGCGATCTCAGACGAGACACAATAACTAAATGGCAGTGTGACATTTGAAACACAAGTGTTATTTCTCTAAATAAAATAACTAATTAAGTTTTATGAGAATCACTTCACGACGGATCTTCGTTGCCCTCAACACGTGGACCAAGACGAGGGACGATCACACATGCATATATACATATATATACATAGATCAACGTGTATTGCATACATTCACGTCTTATAAATTATGTAGACTAATATTGTTACATATGTTACACACGTAATATGTATATGAAGATTACTGTTAAAGAAAGAAGTATAGATATATATTGTGAACGTACCTGAGACGTTGATGGATCGGCCATCGTTGGTAGAAAGAAAACAAGTGATTCTTTCACCAGCGAGTAAGTTAACAGTAAAATACGGAACAGGCACTAACTAGGCGAAACGAAATCAAAGCTATATTTATTTATTTCACTTTTATGTTATTTTTACTTCTCAAAAATTTACGATTCCTTGCATTAAAATGTATAAAAATTCGAATTTATCGGGAAACAAAAACAAAAGTGAGTATGTGATGAGACTGCATTTTGTTTTTGACTTCACTTAATAAAACAAATTTAAGTAGATTCCAGTTGGAAACAGATTCAGAGAAAATATTACCAGCCAACATGAGAGTCTCTCCAAGGACCATCTTAACAGCATTATAGCCTCCCACCAGTGGCAGCTCGTAGATAAAATTAGTCGGGTTGCTGCTTCCGAAAATTTTTAGCCGTTGTCTTAATATTGTGTAAAAGGAAACAAACATACAAAATAAAGTGGGGTAAATGTGCCCTATTTTTTCAAATCCTGACTGCAACACTGAAGCTGGAAGCAGGATAATAATCTAATTCTACACTTTATCACATTCAAGAATATAAACATGTTTTTAAACACAACATACACAGAGTTGAACAGAAACACTACCTTTCACCAGCACAGCAAGGTCAGCATTGCGTGAACCACAGTGCTCCCTCTCCTTAGCGTGCAGCTTCCTCTCTCAGATATGTGCTGAAACTGTGAAGCACATAGTTCTATACAAGGGTTTTTGTATTTTTTCATAATCTAGGGGATGGCTACTGACCTTAAGCTTAAGGATTATATAGTGTAGTGCTTTGAATTTTACGATTCAGGGGACGTCAATACTGTTTTTCAAAATATCCTCACTGCAATCTGGGCTGCATGTGAAGCATCAGTACTGTGCAAATACTCTAGAAATAAAAACAATGCAATTTGGAAGACTGCAGCAGTTCGACTAGCCAGGAAAGATCGTCGTGATGCTGAACAGAAATACAGACAGCATAAAACAGATGAGAACAGATGAAGATGCAACAGATCATCCAACCGTCTCAAGCAAGTGACAAAAAAAGGCAGTGCTTGAGTTTCAACGAAGTATATCAGCTAGCCCTGACAGTAAAGTGTTCTGGAAATATGTGCGTTCAAAACAGAGACCTCACTCCCCAGTTGGCCCTCTTCACAATCCTCACACAGGTCGGATCACTGATGACCCCCAAGGAATGCACTGAGCTTATTGCTGAATACTATGCTGGAAATCCCAATGTACCTTCTTCCCCAACTCTGATATCAAATGACAATGGTACATCCACACTTGGAATTTGCATCAATATCCTGGAACCCCTATCTTGCTCAGCAAGAAATGTGCAACAGAATGAATACCCACCATCAGACGTCTACCATACTCTGAACGTCTTGCTTCCCTGGGCATGCACACATTAAAGCTCAGACGTCTGGCAACTGACTTGGTTGACACCCACAAGATTATCCACCATCTTTCCAACAACAACCTGTGGCACCTTTTTGGATTCCATATAACAAACATTCACGGACACGCTTATAGAATCAAAAAACAACACAGCACCCATGACTTTCAGTTCCATTCAAGCAGTATCTGTAGTCTACACTGTGAAATGACCTGAATTCGGTTAGGATTTAGAGTAAGGGTTAAAGTGTAGAGTTACAGTTAGGGTTTAAAGTTATGGTTGGGGTTAAGGTTTAGGATTTGAGTTAGGGTTAGACGGCACACTAGGTAGACCAGATGCTAAAGTGGCACCAAAAGGTTTTATCTCCCATATATGTACACACCCACACATCTCACGCTCTCTCCACCTTATCCTTACTCTCTCTCTCTCTTCGTTCCACATTTACATAGATAACAAAAAAGTAATGGTCGGCATTTGCACTCGAGTGCTGAGGTGCAGGACGATTATAGACCAATCCAAGGGACACAACTCTAACGGGCTTTAGAGCTAGCTTTTTTGCTTCTTTCTTTTTGTGCTTTCCCATCTCAGGGTTTTTTTCTATGTCTTTTTACGTCACCTCTGAAATTTGTTGACAGACTGGTGTTTTGAGACATCCAGTAAAAACGATCCCAAGCTATACACTTCCATTCAACCTTAGAAGGTTTTTTTCAATGCGAAAACATTTGGGAATATGAAATGATTGTTATGAAACTAAATTTATAAAGCTATACAAATAAGTCTACATAATAAGTATAAATAATATATATAAAATAATGTGTGTGTGTGTGTGGAGTCAGCTTTCTCTGTCATGGTCAATGCGACGATCACACGCTACACACCTACCTTCCAAGCACAGCTGTAAACAGCAGAAGTGAGCTAAAATGTTAAAACTTAGTGTGCATGCACAGCAGAGTTTACGGTAAATCTGTGCCAAGTGGCTTTACTCTGTATGCCTTAGCTTTGTTGCTATGGCAACAGTTCGGATACTTATTGATCAGACGACGTATAGATAGCAATTTCTGCTTTTCTTTTTTCGTTAGTTTGAATTATTTGAGCATCAAGTTTCATTTCTGAATTGTTTGAATTCGCCGAAGTGTCTTCCATTTTAAGCTATATTTCCAGGTTGTTTCTTTCAAAGGCCAGATTTCACTGCTGGGTTTATTGTGAGGAGTCCTTCACTGCTCCTCATATTACACATGTGATTAGGTTACTGAATCTAAAATTTTCTCTTGGTCATATCAGTGACACATGCTTTGGTACTGCATAATCTAACCTGACAGTGTGTTGTTAGTTGAGGTCTGAACGTCCAACTTGTGCATGTCAGATGACAGCTTTGTGTTGCCGGATCTGTCATAAGTTGTTTTAGATTAACTTTATGGAGCATCTGTTAAAAAAGCTTGTATAGGCACAGGAATGGCTGTGTGGGAAGAAGTGTGCTTCCCAAACCACATGGTTCCATGTTCACTTCCACTGCATGGCACCTTGGGCAAGTGTCTTTTACTATAGCCTCTGGCTGACCAAAACCATGTGAGTGGATTTGGTAGACGGAAACTGAAAGAAGCCCATCATGTGTGTGTGTGTGTGTGTGTTTGTCCCTCACAACCACTTGACAACCAGTGTTAGTGTGTTTATGTCCCCATAACTTAGTGGTTCAGCAAAAGCAACTGATAGAATAAGTACCAGGCTTAGAAAATACTGGGGTCAATTCATTCAACTGAAATTCTTCAAGGTGGTGCTCCAGCATGGCCGCAGTCTAATGACTGAAAAGATTTAATGAATAAAAGAAAACCTGTGGTTGGCTGGAAATTGTTTATCTCCTAAGTTAAAAATAAACTTTAACAAAGCCGATCCCTACATTCAATAAAAAAAAAAAGGGAATGAACCAGGATGACCTTACGTCTTTTCTTTCTAGGGAGCCTTATGCATATGACTACATTGCTTGAGGCATAAAACATTTTATCCTCAAAGCCATTGGTATTTAAAATGTAAAAAGGGTTGCTTTATCAAAAAAGTATTTACTGGTTCTATAATCTCTGTCAACACCCTTGGCTAGGTTTTTGAATTCAATGGATGGTTAGCAAGATGCTGTGTTTATGTAGGTGAGCTTTTCATCAGATTTCTTGTTGGTATTTAGGTTGAAGGTGGTGCCTAAGAGGTTTCTTGTATTAATGTTTGTCACTTTGGTAATTTTAGTCCTAAGTCCTTAAGAATTTCCTCTTACCTAGGCTGTACCTGATGGCATTATTAGTGATAAGCTAAGACAGTGGAGAGCAAGAATTGTAAGAGATAAACAAAATGCTTTACAGGATTTCTACTGGCGTTTGAAACTTTTCAAGGTTCAAACCCGTAGGATTTCTACTTTGTCTCTCATCCTTCTGGGGTCAATAAAATAAGTAGCAGTCAAATACTGGGGTTGATTTAATCGATTGACCCCTTCGCCCTTCTCTCAAATTTCAGGCCTTGTGCCTATGTTAGAA
Organism: Octopus bimaculoides; assembly: GCF_046866305.1. Classification (NCBI taxonomy): domain Eukaryota; kingdom Metazoa; phylum Mollusca; class Cephalopoda; order Octopoda; family Octopodidae; genus Octopus; species Octopus bimaculoides. The sequence continues at coordinate 63,803,406 of NC_142940.1, forward strand.
GTAATTCTTAGAGATGGCTACCCCTTCATTGTGATATAGACTGAAATTTATTGGGGAGATTTTTCCTAGGTAGGTCTAAGATATCTTGGCTGAGAAGGTCACCAATTTATATGCTGTCAAAAGAACCCATCCACATATCGAAGGAAGGGTAATAAAGTGTGCTTCCCATCCCATGCATTCTTTTTTTACTTGTGCTGAGTTGCTGGTAATGAGAAATATTTCTTTGTCTTTTGCATCATTAAATCAATACCAGTTATCGATACCATTATATGATTTAGCAAAATCTATTGCAGTGAGAAGTATGGATTTGATGACAAACGCATAGAAGCCTACAATGTGAATCTGTGTAAATCTGTTTTTATGTTTTCAAATAAATACTTTGATATTCCTAAACCAGCTAATAATGGTATTACTACTGTTCCATTGCTGGAGGTTTGTAGCCACCCTAATGTTATCATTCATCTTGCAGAGCAATTTTTAACTGATTAATGTTATTTCAGGCTTAACTAGATTGATCAACCTGCATTTCAAGTTGAGTCCAAATCATATTTATTGTCTGTGAAGGTGATAGACAACCAGCATTTAGCTAAAACTTCTCGTCCATTGTAAATTTTAAACCACTTTGCTACTGCCTAAAACTGTCATTCGTATAAGTCTGTAGCTTGGTCTTCATAATTTTTAGTTATAGAATTGGCAAGCAGTCATTTCTGCAACCTCTCATCTACTTCATATATGATTATTGTTTTGCCTCAAGATACAAATACGTTTTTTAGAAACAATTTTTAATGTCTATGGAAGTTTCTGTTGGCAAGGGTTAGAAAACTTATGGAATTTAAAGTTGTGCACTGCCTGGAAGCCTGGTTCAAAGCTTTCCAGGCTCTTGGTGCAGTCATTTTATCATATTTATAATTTTATTTGAATTTTGTGTTATATGTCCCCACATGTGCTTGTATTGTCCCCTTTCCATTGGCCCCTTATGGGCAATAAAGAAATCTGTTGGTGCTTGGTGTGCAGTTTCACACAAGAGTAAGATATTTGTCAGCATTAAGTTCAATAACTTGAATAAATAAATAAATAATGATATTTAATTCTTTCTTTTACTTGTTTCAGTTATTTGACTGTGACCATGCTGGAGCACCGCTTTTAGTCAAACAAATCACCCCCAAGGACTTATTCTTTGTAAGCCTAGTACTTATTCTATCAATCTCTTTTGCTGAATCGCTAAGTTACATGGACATAAACACAGCAAAATTGGTTGTCAAGCGATGGGGGTGGGGAGGATAAACACAGACAGACACACAAATATACATACACACACACACACATATATATATACAACAGGCTTCTTTCAGTTTCCATCTACCAAATCCACCACTCACAAGACTTTGACTGGCCTGAGGCTACAGTAGAAGACACTATCCCGAGGTGCCACTCAGTGGAACCTGGAACCATGGGGTTGGGAAGCAAGCTTCTTACCATACAGCCACACTGCACCTTTATAAGTATTTTCCATTTCCTGCACATGATGAGGCCTTTCATTTTCTCCATATTTGCTGGTGTGTTTACATCCCCGTAACCTAGCGGTTCGGCATAAGAGACTGATAGAATAAGTACTAGGCTTACAAAGAATAAGTCCTGGGGTCGACTTGCTTGACTAAAGGCAGTGCTCCAGCATGGCTGCAGTCAAAATGACTGAAACGAATAAAAGAATAAAAGAAAAGAAATATATATATATATATATATATATATATATATATATATATACATATACACATATCATCATCGTTTAACATCTGTCTTATCATCATCATCATCATTTAACGTCCATTGTCCATGCTGGCATGGGTTGGACAATTTGGTAAGCTGGAAGGCTGCATCAGACCGCAGTCTGATTTGGCAGTCTGATTTCTATAGTTGGATGTCCTTCATAACACTAACCACTCAAAGAGTGTATGGAGTGCTGTCACATGCTACCAGCACGGGTGCCAGTTGTGTGAAACCAGTATGATATATATATATATATATATATATATATGTATGTATGTACGTATAGAGTCTCTTGAATTCCATTTTCTTTCTCTCATATATTGTGTGTGTGTGTGTGTGTGTATGTGTGCGTGTGCAGGTGTGTGTGCGTGGTTGCATGTATCTATACCAACATTTATGGCTGTAGGTAATGTCTGATTTGAAGGAAAATGAGCTGAAAGAAATGACTGAGAATGGTCAGTGGCATGGATCTGAAGAAGCCAGGCAGATACTGGTCCATCAAATACCATACAACATAAATTTTTGATTCATTGAAATTATCTCCTTGGAGTCCATAAATGTATTCCATTTTTTTCTCTCTTGTAAATTGTTGTCATTTGGCTGCTGGAGTTTGGATAAATGTGATGCCAATGATGGCAACTGAGCCAGAAATAAATGTCCATGACTGACCTCTTCTCTCCAGACAATAAACCTGTCCTTTTTCTGAATGGCATGTCAGTTTTGGAGAATTATTGAGTCTTGAGATTGTGTCTCCTGTTTAAGTGGAGCCTCAATTGTCTATTCAGTGATTATGATATATCCTCTAGAGACAGGGATGATTTTAAGGAATCAAGAATTTGATATATGGTATTTTGTACACCTGTATTTGTCTGTGTTCTTCAAATGTATGCCATTAACCCATCTGAGTTATTCCTCTTGGTTCATTTTTGTTTATATAATTGTTTTTGATTAAGTGTCATATATGAAACTCATGGCCCTTGAGTCACTTTGTAACTTCTGCTGATTTAAACACACATACACACACACATATATAATGAATGTATGTAATGTATTTATAAACATGAGGATGTGTGTATATATATATATATATATATATATATATATATATATATATATATATATATATATATATATATATATATATATATATATATATATATATATATATATGTATGTATGTATGTATGTATATCTGTAAGTATGAATGTATGTGTATTTATACATTACAAAACATAATCAGTAATTTAGTACTGAAATAATATATACCTACACGTGTGTGTGTTCACGGAAAGAGAGAGAGTGAGTGAGTGTGTGTGTGTGTGTGTGTTATGGAAACAAAAATGCCGTTTATCGTATGCTCGTGTCGTTGTTAAGAGTGTCTGTGTAAAATGAGCGCTTTGTACATCAAAGTCTGCCAGTCTGTACATTCGGCACGAAGTCTGTGAGCTTGAATAGGAGCATGCGCAGTTGGCAGTCGGTGCCCGTCTCCCCGCCCTGTTGTCACCAAAGCCAGCAGCCGACTGGAATGTGAACCAATATTGCAAACCGTAGGAAAACAGCTTTATCACATAGCTTCATTCACACATTTAGCAATCTAAACATCATCACACATACATATAACAAGTCAAGTGTCGATCTGTTTTGTTCTCCAACATCTAATAACAACAATAATGACAGAAGCATTAGAAACGGCAGCAAAAGAGAGATTATTGAAGACGGGTTTTCGGTTGTGGGTTCTTGGAAACATTACCAATTCCTTAGCTGATTTGGCTATTATGAGGGAGTAGAAAATCGTAAGAAATTGGAGCTTATTCTAAATTTATTATATTCATCTTAATTTAGACGTATTTTCTTTTTTTTCATATATGGGGAATATCGAATAACTCCAATCTTTGAGTACCATTATTACTCGTTGGGTTATTTCTTATTTCTAAAGACTGCTAAGAAGAGAGAGACCGAGATAGATAAATAGAAAGACCAACTGATATATACATAGATATATTTATATAGATTTAGATTTAGATATAAATTTGTTTCTATTTTTCCTTTCTTTTCCCTTTTACACTGCCAAACTCAAAACACTGACGTATAAACATCCACACGTCTGACAATGATTTCGTAATAGTCTTTAATACATTTTCGTAAGATTTGTGAAGAAATCCACTGGTTTTATGTAGCCTCAACCAGCAACCATCACGGACACACGGCAACAGCATTCATCATCATCACAATCATAAGTATTATTACAACCATCATCAACGCTGTAAATGCCAGTAGCTCCATCATCATCGCCGCCACCAATACGTAACTACATGCATACACGGTCCCTATGTTAACAACAACAACAACGATTCCATGTCGAACACTTCCAGCATAATAACAACAGCAATCACGGCCAGAAGCATCATAATCATCACCAGCAACACCATCACAACTCCTCCTCTCTACCTTTGTCGCTAGTTTCACGTCTGACATTTTTGTGTCAGGAGGGAAGAAAAGAAACAGTCAAGAGGAGTGGATGAGGCCTGTAAGTGGGGGCGCATGGGCTCAATCACCACCCCCACTTATTGCCACCACCACCACCATCGCCATCGCCGCCGCCACCACTTCCCACAGCTGTTCGGGCAAAGAGTCGTCGTCGAAAGTGGGAAGGCAGAACAAACTTCCTCCGGTCCATTTATCATCGGAAACCAGTTCCACATTCTCCATACATAACTGTTAGGATATTACAGTTTGGAGACGACACTCGACGACCTGTGTGTGTATGTATGAGTGATTGAGTGAGTGTTTATACTTGTATATATATACACACGTAACATACCAAACAGACGGATATCTTACCCATCTTAAACCCTACCTGCTTTTGTTGGCTAGCACTTGCTCCACTCAACAGGCGTCCACTTTACACCAGACCAAAAGCTTGGTCACACAAGCTTAGTCAAAACCCATCTTAAAAATATAAAGGCATATATATATATATATATATATATATATATATATATATTCTACACACATATATATATTACGAAATAACCATGAAGAATGAGCGAACGGCCGAGGACTGCGCCCTAATCCGAATTTCCTTTGCTCGTTTTGCAGTCACAACTGTGTGTTTACCGTCAATTTCACTTCTGTTATGCTTTTTTTCTGGCGTGCTATTCCAGTTCTATGATGTCAACGAGACTGTGTGTAATGTGAGTTGATACTTTATATATATATATATATATACATTGATATTGATAATATATATTAACCCCTTCCTGTTGGGGATACAAAAAAAAAAAAGAAAGAATATCTTGTTAATGTTGATTTATAGCTATGTCTATATGTAATTCTTGCTTTCATCTTACACACCTGTTCTCCTTTTATTATTTCTTTGTCAATTTGCATTGTCTCAAATAATAACTGTTCTGTATTGTAATGTTCTACAAATTTTACCCTCGTGGTAAATCCAGAGATATTTATTATAAAATTTGTGGCCTTCTGCCATTATAATTTTATATTTTACAATAACTTCTATAATTTCTAAATCGATTTTTTTAATTTTGTATTATGATGGAGATTTAAGGATGGGTTAAAGTTCATGAAGTAAAGGGTTTCACATTTTGTGCTGGTTGTATATTTCAAAGAACCTAAGCAGTTACCCCATTCTAAATACTATTAATCCTGACTCTCTTTTACCTGTACTTGCGGCTGTTAACCTTAATTCATATACATTTTTCATTAAATGAATCAAACCCCAAACTCGCCACTATAGTGGACTCCCGTTTTTAGTCCCAGCTCATCGAGAGCTTTTATGGTCAAAAATATCTTAACTATTCATTTTGTTTTTATTTCAGACACAATGCATCTAGGAATTCAGTTATTGTTTTGGTGGTAGGGGTCGGGTGGAACGATGAAAAGACACTTTAAGATGTAGTTTAAAAGAGATTTAGCTGTTGTTTCTAGCATGTCTAACGACTATGTAGAGGCACCCTCGTCGAATGGACTCAGTGCCATGTCTAAGTTTTTCTGCTGCCATATCTCCCATTTGGAACCTTTTCCTTTCTATCATTTAATAACCTTTTTATAGATAGGTATCAGTATCATAACTTCCTAGACATTGTCACCAAAGATAAGTTCTTTCGGAACTTCTGTTAAAGAAAATTCAAAAGAATTTATTCTAATTGTAATTATGCTATACCATTTTACTTTCCGGCCGTATTTAACTCGTCAGAATATTTGAGCATATATATATATATATAGTGTAGGTCCTGATAGATTAAAAAATCGGTTATTTCCAATGCAGCACTAGATGTGCTAAATTCATTTTTCGTTTTCTTAATTTATAAATATATATATATAATTATTGGTTTTCTCTTCGTCGGACATTGTCCATGCTGGAGCTCCGTCTTCTAGGGTCTTATTGTCATGTTGACCCTAGGAATTTATTTCACGCGGGAGCGAATCGTAAAGTACACACACACACACACACACACATATAAAGTGGGAGTGAGTGAAATTGACATCCTTTTTTGTTTTACCACTAACTGTTAAATTGAACACATTATTATGTATAATGTCTTATCGTTAAATTTGATAAATTGTCAGAAAGTTTGAAGTGAAATTACGGCACAAGGGAAGTGAAATATACATACACATATATATATATATATATATAAATTAAAAGCTACCACATGGTTTCTATTAACAGACTACTTTACAAATTATATAAAGTTATACACTTATATGAATAATGTGTAACATACACATCTGTCTACTGTTGACTGTCGAAAGAAAGAGCATTTAATACCATAGCAGAGATTAATAATACATATTTTATTTTGGTCAAGTTGCCAGTGGGTGATATGTACAAAGGATCTTCTCGCAAGTTATGATTAAACTAGCTATGTAGCAAGAGACCGATTCGACCAAAATGATATATATATATAAATGATATATATATTTACACACACACACACACACACATACATACAATTGTCTATTAAATTGTTGAGTAGCACTTCTTTGATTGTAAACTGATGTATATATATTAACACACTTTCGTTCCGAGTTTGATTCACTCCGTCGCTGCTCTGAGTTGCTTATTTCGTTGTTTTTGTTCCTGCGAACTAACTCATTTATTCATATTTAACATTTACTTATATAAATACATTTTATATATAAAAAAAAGTGGGTAAATGTCAGTGATGTGTTAGTGAGTGTAATGTTAACTATAGACACGCTTCCATGCACTTGTCATCCTCTCTCCTTTGTGTTTGAACGAGTTTCGAGATGGGTGTTTGGATACGAGATTCTAAAATTTCTCTCTCAATCGTATCCGGCTTTCTCTACTAAGCAAAAGATCGATATTTTTTTTTTTAAGCCCCACAGTTCTTTCAGGCCTTCCAAAACAAGCAGTTGGCTCTGAAACCAAAGTTACTCTTGCAACTTTAGCAGGATATATGTCTAAATGCCACTATTTTTTGGTAACTGGCTGCTTTCTTTATTCCCCGGCCCTCCATACTCCATTTGTATGCAAAATTGTTGTTATACATGACTAGGTATGGATCACGAAATCTTCAAAGGATGCCACTAAAATCATAGAGAAGTCACTGTTGTAGATTGTGCTTTTCCATCTCAGGTTAGACTTGTAGTCAAAGACATTACAAACTGTTCCTTATTCTTCCGGACACAGTCTTATTAAGACTACAATCAGATGTACCTCTTTTTTTTTTTTTTTTTAATTTATATATATATATGTATAATGCTAGGGTATAGTTTGAGAGATATTTTGCTTGCGTATTGATCGGGTCTAATTCTCTATGAGGATAAATACACACGTACTCGCGCGCGCTGTTGCCTGCCACATCACTTATCAAAGATCCATCATTGAGAGACTTTGTCTCCGTCCCATTTAACCCGGGGACATTTACACAGTTTAAGAACTCATTGAATGAAGTAGGGACGAGAAAATGTAGTAAGTGTTCCATAATTTCGCAAGAGCTCAACAAGTGCAATTGACATAAGTGTAGAATAGCGTCGGCAAAAGTGAAAGTATTTGCAAAACTTAGAGTATCTGATTAAAGTTAAATCGGTGCGATAGACTGGGAAAAACGATAAATTAATATTTGTCTTACTTTCTTAAAATAGAAACTGTGGATATTGGTCTTGGAATCCTGAACAGTATTCATGGAGATCGAATGAAGACAGCATAAAACTACTTTGACTTCATCTGTGTTTATTTGTTGATAGTCATCGGAGCCGATAAAGTTGTGCTTTTACTTTACAGTCTGTATCCACCCCACCCCCCACTATAACGTGTGTGCATGTTATCGAAATTAATAATCTAATTTTCAAGTATAATTTTTCGATTCATTTTTCCATCTTTATAATCATTGAGTTTATTTGTTTACGTTTTTTTTTTTTATTTAAAAATCAGAAAAGCCCTTCATTTCGTATTTTTTAAAAATATTTCTTAAGATTGCTGTTGCTGCTACTACTACTACTACTACTAATAATAATAATCTGGTAATCTTCCAGTTTCGAGAGGTTAAAAAAGTAAATAAAATACAAGGGAAATAACTGAACGTCTTACCAGTATTATCCGTACTACTTTGTTTATAGATAAATCACGTGATTTGATTGACGTTAACTGTTTGTATATAAATCACGTGATTGAATATCATAGTTTCTTATGAGAAATCGAAAATTCCTCGTGGAAGACCGGCTGCACAATATCTAACCCCTAACCCTAACCCTAAACTTTAAAAAAAAAAAATTCCGTCGCATGCTGTTTTAGAGAAAAAGTAGTACGGATAATACTGGTAAATCGTTCAGTCATTTCCCTTGAATATTTTTATTTATTTCTTTTACCTCTCGAAACTGGAAAATTACCAATAACCTTATAAAAAGAACACAATTCTTGTATATTCCGATGTTTTTTTTTTGGTGGTGGTGGGGGGGGTCTAGAGTCAACACTTTAAAATCTTGCTCCTCCAAAGCCCACCATGTTCTCTATACATTTTACTTTACAAGACTCGCATACAAACACGTTATACATACATGCAGATAGTTAGATAAATAGATATAGCTGTGCTGTGTGTGTGATAATCGAGGTAGAAAGATCAATAGATAAAACAGAAATGTGTCTGCTATGCAACGTCAGGTGTCGATTTGACACTGACTTGTGTTTGATAGCCTAAGTCTGTCAATGATTAAAAACAAAAGAGAAAGGAAGAACTATTCTGGCTCAGTGTACATGTATAATAAGCACAGCCTTTCACATATAGATACCTGTGTGTATGTAAGACCCGGGGACGATTCCTTCGACTAAAGGTAGTACTCCAGCATGACCGCAGCCAAATGACTGCATAAAGTCGTCTAAAAATCCATAAGTCGGGGAAAATATGCACTTGTCTGTCAATAGGGTGGGTGCTATCCTCTGAAGGGTTTGTGTACCCCCTTGCTATCTAATGTCAGGTTATCTAATACCCAGTGCGAAAATTATTGATAACATCAGCTGAAATGGATCTCCAATACTATATCAAATATAATATCATGCACTCCTGAGCTATTAAAATTATCTTTGCCTCTGGCAAAATGTATCATTATCACCAAATGGTAATTGAGACTATCTCCACTTGGGAAGGGGAGATAATCTCGAAAATCAAGAATATTTTTGAAATTGACATTCTATTAAAGTAAAAGACAGTCTTAATGTCTGCAGATAAGAGGACAGTCGTGGACAGGTTTTCTGACTCAATAGGCATTGTGTCGATGACGCCTATATACCTACACACACACACACACACACACACACACACCTGCTGCAAGAGATGCCTATCAATGCCATATTTGTATAAAAGGGTGTTGGTCTCTTGTGAGACTGAAAAGCCACATACCTGTTGTTCAGGTTCAAGAGAACAATCAGGTAAAAGGTTTTGCTCGAAACAGCTCTGCAGTTATTGGGGGGGAGCAGGGTGTGTGTGTGCTTTGGAGTAGATTTTTCCAATCTCTTGAAAACCATTCAGCAACTGCATTGCTCCACCTGTTTATGAGTCTTGCAACATGTCTAGCCCAGCAGAATTCTGTGGTCATCTCATTCGGTTTGCTCTGTTCTCAAATTACCTCATTTCAGATATACTCCCACAATGATATTCCTAGCATGGGTCTTTCTATGGGCTTGGCGTTAGGAAGGGCATCGGACTGTAGAAACATTGCCAGATCAGACTGGGGCCTGGTGCAGCCGCTGGCTCTCCAGACCTGTCAAACTGTCCAACCCATGCCAGCATGGAAAACGGATGTTAAACGATGATGATGATATATATGTGTGTGTGTGTGTGTGTGTGGAGGTGTAATGGCCCAGTGGTTAAGGCAGCGGACTCATGGTCATAGGATTGCTGTTTCGATTCCCAGACTGGGTGTTGTGTTTATTGAGCGAAAACACTTAAAGCTCCACGAGGCTCTGGCAGGGGGTGGTGGCGAACCCTGCAGTACTCTTTCACCACAACTTTCTCTCAAGCTTTCTTCCTGTTTCTGTTGTACCTGTATTTCAAAGGGCCAGCTTTGTCATACTCTGTGTCACGCTGAATATCCCCGAGAACTACGTTGAGGGTACACGTGTCTGTGGAGTGCTCAGCCACTTGCACGTTAATTTCACGAGCAGGCTGTTCCGTTGATCGGATCAACTGGAACCCTCGTCATTGTAACTGATGGAGTGCCATAATGTATTTGTATGCATATGTGTACATGCGTATGTATATATATATATGTATTTTATTCTTTTACTTGTTTCAGTTATTTGACTGGCCATGCTAGAGCACCACCTTAAAGGGTATGGTCATGTGATGCATATGAATGAGGTTAACTGTAAAGAAGTGCCAATCTCTGTGGAGGGAACTTGTAGTAGAGGTAGGTCGAAGAAGACATGAGATGAAGTAGTGAAGCATGATCTTCGAACTTTGAGCCTCAGAGGCATTGACTTGTGATTGAGATCTCATCCATACACATCACATGACCAGACCAGCACAGTTGTCTCTCTCGCACACCACATCTGATGCCTCTCATGCTTAACTTTTCTCTTAAGATGTTTACACTCTGTTGAACACGCACACTGACATTGCACACCCAGCGGAGTATGCTGGCTTCATTTCTTTCAAGCCTACACATGTCCTCAGGTAGTCACAACCCATGTTTCACTGCCATGTAGCATAGCTGTATGCACATAGGCATCATACAATCTGCCTTTCACTCTGGGAGAGAGGCCCTTTGTTGCTAGCAGCGGTAGGAGCTTTCTGAACTTTGCCCAACCTAATCTTACTCTCACACTTCCACTATTAACTTGGTCACCTAGAAAACGAAAGCTATCTACTACCTCTAGCTTACCCCACTGACAGTTGATGGAGTCTATTTTCTGTACATTTTCAACATTTATTGTACCTGTGCATCTTCCGCATACGAAAGCTGTTTTCCCTGTTAGCCTTCCTCTGATGTTGCTGCACCTTTTATGTGTCCAAAGCTTATACTGGGTGCATCTTATGGACTTTCTACCTATGCCTTTTCTACATATTGAGCCAGGTCCTCTACCTGAAGGCATTTGTGATTTGTCTGCCTTTCTTCTTAGTATGAGTTTGGCTTTTGCTAGGTTAACTCTAAGGCCCTTTGATTCTAGACCTTGCTTCCATACCTGGTACTTCTTCTGTAGTTCTGGTAGTGATTCAGCTATAAGAGCAAGGTCATCAGCAGAGAGGAGCTCCCAAAGGCAGCCTGTCTTAAATTCCTCTATTATTGCCTGGAGGACTATGATGAACAAGAGGGGGCTAAGGACAGATCCTTGGTGAGCCCCTACTTCTGCCCTGAATTCTGCACTGTACTCATTGCCAACCTTCACCTTACTATATATATATATATCTGTGTGGTGGTCTTTGTGTCTGTTTGTCCCCCCCCCCCACAACCACTTGACAACTGGTGTTGGTATGTTTACATCCTCATAACTTAGCTGTTCGGCAAGAGAAACCGTTTGTCAGGTACGGTGGTCTTGAGTCACTATGTTACTCTCTATCTATCTCACTATTTGTCTATCTATTTGCCTCCCTATTTCTCTCTCTCTCTCTCTCTCTCTCTCTCTCTCTCTTCACTACCACTATCATCATCTACACGTCCCCCATCAATACTAGTATTAGTGCAACTACTGCCATCACCAACAATAACAACATCAATAATTTTGTACCAAAAAAGCAACTCCATCTAAAATTAAAGACAATCACAAGATATTTTGGTTCCCCAGTGTATTTTAAAAGTTGAATGAAATGTTTTAAATCTTGGTCATATGAACTTTAATCTTATTTTATAAATTATTTTCATTTAAGGGAGGTGGGTTTAGGGTTGAGTTTTTGCCAGTGCGGACATTAATGCTTCTTTGAATTCTCTCTGATTCATGCAGACACTGGAAAAGTGGACATTAGTATGATGACTTTCAGAAACATTTTTTCCTGCTCAGAATTGCTGAAGCATGGAATAAACTACTTGCATTAGTTGTTAGCTGTCTGGACCCTACATCCCTTAAAATAGCAGTTTAAGCGGGGGCTGATGTAAGCAACGGTTGTTTCTAATAAACTCTGTGTGGCTTTGTGCCTAAGTTGGCTATTGTAATAATAATAATAATAAGTATATTTTATTTGCTACAAAGGCAACCGACGAAAAGGGGATTTCAAGGATGAATAATGAAAATGGTGGCAGTTTACATAAAATCAGTTATGTGAGAAGGTAGGTCCTGGAAAATACAAGTGTACAAAAGGGCTGAAGTAAGATATCCCAACAGAGGGACAGTCTCTTCAAGAAAAACTCCACACAACATAGGTGCAGGAGTGGCTGTGTGGTAAGTAGCTTGCTTACCAACCACATGGTCCCGGGTTCAGTCCCACTGCGTGGCACCTTGGGCAAGTGTCTTCTACTATAGCCTCGGGCTGACAAAAGCCTTGTGAGTGGATTTGGTGGACGGAAACTGAAAGAAGCCCTTCGTATATATATATATATATATATATATATATATATATGTATATATATATGTATGTATGTGTGTATATATGTTTGTTTGTCTGTGTTTGTTCCCCCAACATCACTTGACAACCGATGCTGGTGTGTTTACGTCCCCGTAACTTAGCAGTTGGGCAAAAGACACTGATAGAATAAGTACTAGGCTTCCAAAGAATAAGTCCTGGGGTCGATTTGCTCGACTAAAAGCAGTGCACCAGCATGGCCACAGTCAAATGACTGAAACAAGTAAAGGAGTAAAGAGAGAGTACAACTATGATTACTCTGACTAGCCCTGTCCAAAATGTTTTCTCTGACATCCGGATTGTATGCTGAGAATAGATCCGTCCATGGAGGCCGTTGTTGCAGATTCACTGGAGAACAGAACTTCACCTTCCTCTCCGCAACTTGAAGTTTCTTAAAGTGCTTTGTTTAAAGTAGAACATTTCTCTTCTCAGGCGTTTCAATCTTGTTCACCATAGAATATATTTTGGTTACGACCACTTAGAAGAAGAGATCTGCATACCTTTCCTGTCAGGTAGACTTGTTCTAATTTCTGAAATAGTTGACCATCAAAGCAAATGAGGTTCATTATTATATTTTCAACTCTCTATATTTTGTGTTTGAATTCTTCAGGCTTCCTTTGGCATTTCACCATTTTGTGTGCCAAAAATACGTGTGCCATTGAGCATTTTCAGGCTTGAATCAATCAACACTACATCATCTTTCTTCCTCACAAAAGCCACTTCTGTAGTTGTGAATTGGCAAAACTGCTAAGGTTTCGGCCAAAATGCCTGCCTTGTTTATTTCTGATCCCTTCAATCCCTGAAAATCATTTCAATGTAAAGTGCTGATTTAAAGTACCAGTGATAAACTGACTCTATTTAATATTGCTATAGAGTACCCATGATGAAGATATGTCAAGTTTATGAAGGCAATATGGCTTGCTGAAAATGCTAGTACCGTTTTTTGGTAGATATTGATGAACATCATCATCATTTAACATCTGTTTTCTATACTGGCATGGGTTGAGCAGTTTAGCAGGAGCTGGCAATTGGAGAGCTCCACCAAGCTCCAGTTGTCTGTTTTGACTTAGTTTATATGGCTGGATGCCCTTCCTAAAGCCAACCACTCTACAGAGTGTACTGGGTGCTTTATACATGGCACCAGCACACATGCTTTCAATGTGGTATCATCATGAGAATAACCATGAAATTTAATTTCAACCCCCAGTCCACTCAGCTGGCAAAAGTGAGTAACGCTGCGATGGACTGGCGTCCCGTCCAGGAGGGGAATATGTATGCCATTGAAACTGGGAAACCGGCCCTTGTGAATTGGTACAACTCGAGAAGGAATGCTTTTACACGCATATATGTGTGTATTTCTATTTTCCTTTACTCTCTTCTTTCTCTCTCTCTCCCTCCTCCTCTGCCCCACTTACCAATTATGTCTTGCTTTCTAACCAGCCTCTTGACTTTCTTAGCTTCAGTCTTTCCAAGGAGAATGGATGCTGGGTTTATTCTTTTGGCTTTGGAATAAAAGGAAATAACAAAAATATCCTACCATCAACTGAAGCATACCTAAACACACACACACACACACACATATATATGGAGTGTGTGTGTGTGTATGTATAATGTTTTGTATGCATACATATCTATCTTAGTATGAACCATCAGTACCTTACCTTAACCGATATTGATTACCTTTCATAGGGTTTTTTTCTCACCTCACCTGTAGGTGTTGATGAGCCACTGATCACTTTACCTGTCGAGGAAATTTACTTTGGATGGTATTCAATTAAGTGCTAATCAGACTTAACGAATATTGCTAAAGATGTCAGTTAAAGACACGCTCTGTAAAAATTAATCAATTATCAACATACATCAGTTGGTTCCGACAAGAGGGAGAGGAAGAAGAGGAAGCAGGTAATAAGCTACATTCACGGAACATCCTTCGTTCTTTCTTTCTTTCTTTCACCGTCATTCTTACTCTCTCTCTCCTCTCATTCTTTCTCCCTGCTGTCTCTTTCTTATTCTATTCCCCCCTCTCTCTCTCTTTCTCTTCTACTTACTGTCATGCATGTATCTAATCACACACCCCACACACACACACCTTTGCATTAAAATTGATTTTTATTCAATTTTTCTGTTTGTTCAGTTGGCTGTGAACCCAGGATGAAAATGTTTTAGTTGGCTGGCTGGATTTGAAATTACTTTGTTCTTTGACACTTTCATTAACCCTTGGCAGGAACGAAATAACTACAAACCATTCATCACCTTATTCCAGCCTCTCACAGCTATTACAATGTTTCATTAAACAGCTTAGCAGCTGCTAAGTGATGTTTAGTCTCACATCAACCTTGATTGAACAAACCTATCATTGCAGATATTTCAACTTTAATCATCTCAATTTCTTTTCTCCAAACCTAGTGTGTCTAACATTGCATCCAGTGTGGCCATCCTTTTTTCAAACTGATATAGTGTCATTCTGGAATGATTTTGCTATTCTTTCCAACAGGTTGAGTATAGAATCTCCTACATAGAGTTTTTTCAGACCTGCTCTAACTATTGAACATATAACAATTTTGATAGGGGTTTCTGCATATGAATGTGGTTGTGTGTGATCTTTATTGTTGAAGGACAGTAGATTTAAGTGTTAGAGCAATGGATTCAACGATGGATCAGGGGATTACCCTTTAGCATTTAAACTGGTCATATCTGGCTCAAATATTTCACCTGTTTTATGTTCAAACTGACCAGATCTGGCTTCTCACACCATACCCTACAATATCATAAACATAAACAGTCTCATCATCAAAATCTCGAATGCATAATTAATTCAAGACAATGGGAATAAACAAACATTACACTTGACAGACTAATCCGAATACTAAAAGGTTAAATGATCAGCAGATTAAATCACAGATCAGTGGGTTAAATAGCAGATTTTAATTGACTCTACTCATTGATTTGCTATAAAAGCTGGAATGGAACTTAAAAAAAAAAACTAGAAAACGTTCAGGTTTTATGATGAGTTGCTACGTGAAGAATGGGAATGTGTTACGGAACCTGCTTTTGTAGCATATATTGAATCACGACAATTATGCCGTTCCAGTAACAATGGTCTTTTGTTGTTCTACCCCAGTTGTTTTGCATGTCAGCGAAAGAGTCATTCGGTGTAGTGGAACAAGTGGATGGGGGTCGAAGCTTTGTGCCATAGACAAAAAGAAAAAAAAAATACCTCATTCTCGTTTAAATCAACTTGAATTTTGGTTTGGGATTTTTACTCCTTTTTTTAATTGTTTTTTATCTTTTTGAAATCAAGACAACATGAATATTTCAAACTTCCTTCCATTAAACTCCACCTTTGATAAACAATAATTAGCAGAAATAAGTTCCCAGCCCTATTCAAAGAGATATACAAGCACCAATAATTTTCCTATGCATAAGAAATTAATCATTATTACATTAGGGAAGTTGCCAACAAATTGTGATTAATCACATGACATACAACCGTATCTGTCACTAATGGCTATATACCCACACCTACCCTTTTTATTTGTCTCTGTTTTTCTGTTTTTTTTTTTTATCTTGCTCTTCACGACTGTTACTTTTCTGTTGTTCAGAACAACTAAAGCTCACAGAAAGCTAATCTTCCTAATTACAGGAAACCACAGGCCTAGGGCTTATCTCTCACTTTTGTAGTGTTATAGGTGCAAGTATGGTTATGTGGTTAAGAAGCATGCTTTGCAACCGTGTGGTTTTGAGTTCAGGCACACTGCATGGCACTTTGAGCAAGTGTTTTCTACTAGAATCCCTGACTGACCATTGCCTTGTGAGTGAATGTGGTAAAAGGAGAATCTTTGGAAACCTATTGCGTGTGTGTGTGTGTGTGCACGCCTGCCCTACCCCCATTGTTGCTTGACGACCAGTGTTTGTTTGTTTATGTCCCCATAACTTAGCAGTTCAGCCAAAGAGACTGATGCAATAAGTATCAAACTTAAAAGGCAAATACTTGAGTCAGTCTAAATTCTTTAAGGTGGTGCTGCAACATGGCCACAGTCTAAAATGACATGAAATTTCTTCCTGGCTAAAAGACTGGTCTCCTGCAAGTAGTCTTGTGCTTGGAATTGAGTCCTGAACTGGATACCAATGTGTCTGCCATTAATTCTACTATACAGCCATTTTATCACACCAGGCAAATTACATTACCCACAATAGCTATTTAGACTTAGGTGGATTTGGCCATTTAGAATTTAGTGCCTTATCCATAGATACAAGGCAGTAACGCCGACAGGAATCAAATCACTGAATTCTTGAACAGCTGCAGTTGTTTAGCATCAGATTGTCTCTGATTCAATTGGTATACAATCAAACATATCCTCACCATGTCTCATCTTTATTCTAGAAATTGTGTATCTAACTCATATTGTGCATGTCCAACATATGTCATTTAAGAAGATACAGATCAATTTGAGAATGATTTTTCTGCTATTTCTAGGAGGTAGGACAATCATGGGAGACCTCTTTGTTGTCTCTTGAATGGTTGTGCCACATCATATTGGTTCTGCCATTTGAATTCATAGAGAAGAGAGAGAGATTTACTGTAAGGAAAGAAATGGAAATCGTTTTGAAATTACAAGTCAGCTAACTTGTGTTTTAGTTCAACAAGTTTATATTCTGTCCCCCACCCCAGCTCTCTAATGCGTGTCTTGGTACTGATATTTGACTAAAGAGCTACGTTGTGGGTATGTGTGTCTGCATGTTAATTTCACAAGCAGGCCAGATCAACTGGAACCCTCATTGTTGTAACCGATGAAGTGCTAGTTAATAACTAGATAGATAGATAGATAGATAGAGAGAGAGAGAGAGAGAGAGAGAGAGAGAGAGAGAGAGAGAGAGATTTTCCTGACTTAGGGACTCTTAGACGACTTACACACACATGCTTCCATATTCTGTGGAGTATATTGCAATAGATTGTCTGCATCTTGTGCCATATGGCTGCAATTCTTGGCAGTGTGCTCTACATAATCACCAAAGACTCACCATGGGTATTATACATCTATTACAATGGGACTGGAATTGTATGACCTAAAATATTCAACAAAGAATATCCCAACTCCATTGAACGAGCTCTGTATAAGGCTGCTGCTACTGCTGTTGGAGATTTCATAATGGCTACCTCTGATGAGTGCAGGATTATATAATTGGACTTTTATCCAACTGAAGGGCTGCTGCAATAAGTGTGTGAATCTGAGAGGGGGAATATATTCAATAAAATCCTAATTAACTGATCCTCCTGTATTTTCTTTTACCCAAAGCCAGGAACATTTTACCATCTTCTCGTAGATTACAATAGCTTATTTTGATAGGGGTGAATGTCTTTCCCCAAAAGCTTAATTTAATCAGGGAGCAAAGGGAAAGATTTCATCAGGATATAAGAACAATAGAAGATAGGATGATCTCTTGATGGCAGATTATTAGGGAAGAACATTTAGTGGGGCAGTTTTGGTAAATCTTAATCTTGAATGGATTTTGAAAGAATCTTATCTACTGAATAACTGATAATCTTGTTTTATTCGTTGGCTCCAATTATTACAGATTCTCTTATTGTGTATTCTGAGTTTTTGTGTTGAAATAAATTGATCAGGTGTTTATGTGTGTATTATATAACTGTTTAGATATAAATAATCTCCTGGATTCTTAGCCTTGAAGTCTTGTATAATAAATTGTTTTGTCCTCATCCAAGTCAAGTCTGATTAAGAAATCTACATACACCACACAAAATAGAACATCCATTTACACACACACACACACACACACACACACGCATACATAATTTCAATTTGTTTTACACAAACTAGTCTGTTTGATTCATATCAGAATTTTGTTGTAAATAGATAAAAAAAAAAACCCCAAAAATCTACTGCAAAAAAAAATGAAAATAAAATTGGAATAAAGAGAGCAAAATCCCATTGAAGACAGCATCATTGCACCATTGTTGGAATAAGGAGCCTGTCTGCTCTTACTGTTGTCATCAGCTGTGATAATTCTCTTGCTAATTGCCTACAAACCTAATTAAAGCCTCAACACTTGCTAAGCAGCATAGATTCTACTGTTAATGCCAAAATTGTTTTTTTTTTTAATCTTTTTTTTTCCCTAGTTTCTGCTATTCAGTTATCTTTTATGCTTTCTCAGAAGATCATTACTTGATTTGTTGTTCTACTACTACTACTATTATTATTATTATTATTATTATTGATTTTAATTCTTTGTAAAGGTTTTAGTTCTTTTTAGTGGCTGTTGTTGTTGTTAGTATATTCTTCACTTTCATCTTGTTTCTGTCTCATCATTTAATTTTATCCAGCTTTTCATTCTCCTTGACTTTCTCTCTATATTATTTTGGGTTATTTTTGTTTTACTTCTAGTTTTTTTTGGTTGTTTTTCTTTTTTTTTTGTATTTTTTAAGGTGTATTTTCTTTTATTTACTACTTTCTCTGGAAATCAATAAATTTTCTTTGTGGAAAATTAAAATGACAAAAAGATTTTTTATTTTTGCAGTTTTTTAAGAAATATTTATTTTTTATCATTTTTCTTTTCTTCTTTTTATTGAAAAATGTAATAATAATTAAACTTTTTTTTAAATTTAAATATATTTTTCTAGATCCCCACCATCTCCCAGTTAAAAAAAATACATATATATATATAAATGGTTGGAGTTATGTTAGAAAGTTTTTTCTTTTTTTTAATATGCTCATCTATTGTCCAGTAAATTTCCATAGTTTTTTTTTTCTTTCTTCTTTTTAGTTTTTTCAAATTTTTAAATGTAATTTGTCTTTACACAATTCTTGAAAATATTGTCTCCATATTTTCAAGAGGTAATTATATTTATGCAAAACACAGTCTTTTCGTTCATATATTTTAAACATTTCTTTATTTTCATAAATAGATAACTGACTGGACAAATAAAATATTGAATTACTAATTCCTAAGACGTGTGTTTATGGCAGTAAATTGGCCAAATCATTAGCATCATCATCATCATCATCATCATCACCATCATTATTTTAACATCCACTTTTCCATGGCACAATTTCTTACAAGTTAATATCTTATGAAAAATACTCAAAAGGAAGGCATTGGGTAACCACTCTTTCTATTTTCCCCTCAAGGAATCCCCAGTGGTCATTTGTCAGCTTGATGGTACAAGGAATGAAGGAAACATGTTCATATCTAAAGGGAAGCTTTTTTTGTTGTTTTTTAATGTCTTAGCAAAGAAAGGACAGTGTCTTAGCTCTGTGACTTTTAGGAGGAAGACCAGACATTATTCTCAGCCTGGAGGCCTAACTCAAACGCTTGCAATGGAGTGGTGTCTTATGACACCCAGGGGCAAGTGTTGATGCTAAACTGGGTGAGAGGTTAAGTCTACCATTTCCACTTAACTCTTTGGAGGTTTCATTTTACCTTGTTGTTTGACACCAGTCAGTCCTGACAGGGTCCACAGGTATATGACCATAGTCCTGATAGTCCACAGCCATGACGATAGTGTGTTTTCTTCTGGAATAGCATACCTCAAACAACATTAGACAATGTGTCCTTTCATTAGATTATAAGTTATTGTTTGAGGGAAATTTGGCTGCTGTTTTTAGCAGTTTGAGTGACTACAGTTTTACTGTAAAGAATTAGTACCAAATAATGATCAGTTTATTAGTAAGCAATACTAAAAACCGTCATTTGATGCAAAAAAAAAACCAAAAAAAAAAACCCAAGCTAAATTCTAAGTATATAATGAAGCATTTTTCTTTCTACTGTAGGCAGGAGGGGGATAGTCAAATATGTCAGCCCTGATGCTAAACTGGTACTTATTTTGTCAATTGTGAAAGGACGAAATGTCTGATTTAGGCCAAATTCCTATCTACAGTCTAAGATATCACTTCATGCTCCTGAAATTGTTGATTTGTGTCACCCGCGGAAAATATTACTTCCAGTGGGAGCAGGTTTAGATGTGCAGGCAAGAATTTTGCTTCACAACAACACTGTTCTGAGTTCTGTGTGGAACCTTGAGCCTGTCTTTTGTCATAGTTCTGAGTTGACTAGAACCTTATGAGTGGAATTTGATGGAGCAGACAGATTATGTAGCAGCCTCTCATGTACATATGTGAGTGTGTGTGTGTCTTTTTATATACATGTTTATGCATGTTTAAATGTCTTTTGTTGTAAGCACTGAGAAGAAAATGGTGCTCTTTGAATGGAATCTCCTGCATATTTGTTCTGTAATGAGTTGCTGGAACTTCCTTGTCATTCTCACCGTCAGAAATACAGTGAAAAAGCGACTGGCCCTTTGAAAACCTGTAGCTAATGATGCTATTGTTCACACTATCTGATTATAATCCATATTCCATATTCAATTTGAAATTTCTCTTTTTAAAGGCAACAAAAATAAAAAATAAAAGTAGGCAACAAAACAAAAACAAAAACCTTTCTCCTCATTTCCCTTTTCATCTTTTCCTTTGTCTTCTTATCTTTTGTTTGTTTTATCTTCCTCATCTTCTCATCGTATTGTTTCCCCTCTCCTCTTCATTTTTTCTTTCTTTTTTCTTCCTTTTGTATTTTCGATGTGGTAGAGGGTGTGTGTGGTGTAATCAGTCAGCTGATCAATATCGATATATATTACATTAACAATATCTTGTTTTACTGATTGGTTAACGAGTGAGATTATAAAAAATCAATTAGTTTTTGCCTCACTTTGAACTCAATAACTCAAGCCTGAATTCTACAGAGTCACTGAGCTTTTGACCTACATTACATTAAGTAAGTGGGGCATCTATACCGGAACACAACGCCCTCTGTCTGTACCATTTCATGGGTGTGAACCACGAAAGTGCTACTAAACATTAATTTAACA